>NW_017672420.1:149827-193079 GCF_001879085.1 Nicotiana attenuata | reverse complement strand
CGATAATTGCGCCAAGCATGAACTTCAATCTTTTTGTAGATTTCTTCGCGGGTTATCATCAGATCTGGATGGACAAAGAAGACGTAGAGAAAACAGCCTTCATCACACCATGGGGAGAATGTCGAAGAGGAAGCAGATGGAAAGCCTTGGTTTCATGACATCAAGGAATATTTTGGCAAAAGGAGAGTATCCAGGGCTTGCAAATGCTACTCAAAAGCGCACCCTTCAAAGATTATCCAACAATTTCTTTCACAGCGGAGGGATCCTATATAGGAGGATTCCGGATTTAGGATTACTAAGGTGTGCCAACGCAAAGGAAGCATCTAAACTGCTGGACGAAATTCATACCGGGACCTGTGGTCCACTTATGAACGGTTTTGTCTTAGCAAAGAAGATCCTCCGAGCTGGTTACTTCTGGATGACTATGGAGACGGACTGCATCCAGTACGTCCGAAAATGCCACCGCTGCCAGATACATGCTAACATGATAAAGGTACCTCCAAATGAGCTTAATGCAACAAGCTCACCATGGCCGTTCGCCGCTTGGGGAATGGATGTTATTGGACCAATCGAACCTGCCGCTTCCAACGGGCACAGATTCATCCTAGTGGCAATTGACTATTTTACCAAATTGGGTCGAAGCAGCATCCTACAAAGCGGTGACTAAGAAAGTCGTGGCAGATTTTGTCCGCGACCGCATTGTTTGCCCATTCGGGATTCCGAAGTCAATCATTACTGATAATGGCTCCAACCTCAACAGTGACTTAATGAAAGCTATGTGTGAAACCTTCAAGGTCAAACACAAGAATTCTACAGCCTGCAGACCTTAGATGAACGGAGCCGTAGAAGCCGCCAACAAAAACATCAAAAAGATACTAAGGAAAATGATAGAGAAACATAAGCAATGGCACGAAAAGCTATCATTCGCTCTATTAGGGTATCGCACAACAGTCCGCACATCAACTAGGGCAACTCCCTATATGCTGGTTTATGGCACAGAGGCAGTCATTCCCGCTGAAGCAGAAATTCCCTCCCTAAGGATCATACAGGAAGCTGAACTCGACGATGCAAAATGGGTGAAAAGTCGCTACGAGCAGCTAGCTCTTATAGATGGTAAAAGAATGAATGCAGTTTGCCACGGTCAGCTTTATCAGAACAGAATGTCCAGAGCCTTCAACAAGAGAGTCAAACCAAGACGGTTCACACCGGGGCAGTTGGTGTTAAAGAAAATTTTCCCGCGTCAAGATGAGGCCAAAGGGAAATTCTCTCCCAATTGGCAGGGTCCATACATGGTTCATCGGGTTCTGACAGGAGGGGCCCTTATACTTGTAGAAATGGATGGAGAAGTTTGGCCAGAGCCAATCAATTCAGATGCAGTCAAGCACTACTATGTGTAATCTTATGTTTTTCTATATGATGTAATTTGAACTACGTCTGACCTGATTCCCGTTTAAAAGGGGATACGTAGGCAGCCTTATGGGTTCGGTCACAATTCAATAAAATTTTCATTCCCCCCGCAATTGGAAACTGGGACAGAATTTTGAGGAGGACCCTCAAAATTCCGAAGTAACTTTAGCCGATCATCGCAAGCAACCGTAAGAAGCAGCAGCCCTGTAAACTGGGGCAGAATTTTGAGGAGGACCCTCAAAATTCCGAAGCGAGAGAGGTTGCAATGTCCTGAACCACGTCACAGTCGTCGGTTCATCTAAAACTATTTCTTAAATATATACTTATGTCATATCTTTAACAAACGCATGCATGTTTATTATCGAAATCGCTTTGTTCAGCAACACTACCCCTATGATACATACCGTGTCATCAGATCAAAGCCAAACAGGGCAAGCAAAGCCCGCGGGGACACGTACTAACCTTTCCCCTTTACAAAACTCACGATTATTCTTTGGATGCAGGCACCCAAGTCGCAAAATCATATATTATACACTCACACTGTTCAGGAATACAACTCTCAGAATTGTCACACCTATTCACAGTCGCTATCCGCATACAATATCCCCAGCAGCCACAATATCACAATCAGCAATCAGCTATCAGCTATCAGCTAAGAAATTTTATTACTATTCGCCTTTTATCTCTTGCATAAGGCTACCATTCTGCCTTCCGAAACTAAGCACTGTCTCCATCTGCATTTCCTGCATTGCATAACGCTACCATTCTGCCTTCCGAGGTTAAGCTCTACCTCTATCTGCATTTCCTGCATTGCATAAGGCTACCATTCCGCCTTCCGAGGTTAAGCTCTACCTCCATCTGCATTTCCTACATTGCATAAGGCTACCATTCTACCTTCTAAGACTAAGCACTGTCTCCATCTGCATTTCTTGCATTGCATAAGGCTACCATTCTGCCTTCCGAGGTTAAGCTCTACCTCCATCTGCATTTCCTGCATTGCATAAGGCTACCATTCTGCCTTCCGAGGTTAAGCTCTACCTCCATCTGCATTCTTGCAAAGCATAAGGCTACCATTTCGCCTTCCGAGGTTAAGCTCTACCTCCATCTGCATGGCTGAAATATCGCCACCTTTATCTCCATCTGCATGGCTGAAATATCGCCACCTTTATCTACATTTCGCATGGCTGAAATATTGCCACCTTTATTTACACTTGCATGGTTGAAAGATCGCCACCTTTTTTTACACTTGCATGGCTGAAAGATCGCCACTTTTATTTACATCTTGCTTCGGCTAAAAGATCACCACTTTTATTTACGCTTTCATGGGCTGAAAGATCTCCACATACTGCATCTCATGGGCTGAAAAATCGCCAAATTATCTGAAGGCGTCATTGTTCGGAGGCATCATTCTCATAGCCCGAAAACGCCATGTCATGGCCTGAAGATCTCTTTAATCTCTTGCATATCATTATTCAAAGGCATCATCGTTCGGAGGCATCATTCTCATAGCCCGAGAGCATCATTTCATGGCCTGCGAATCCTTTATTATACGCTTCATGGCCCAGGACGTCATGGTCTGACGACGTCATCCCAACCGTCCAAGGACAGCATTCATGGTCCAACGGGAAATTGCATCATGTTTAAATTTACGCACGATATACGCTTGTATTGTTTATTTGCAGGTAAACCGGCGAGGAACGACCGTCTCAGCAGGAGAGATCCCGCTCCAGTTCCCGCAGCCCTATTAAACTTTAACCATCCATCACAAACCTAAATATCGCGTCCGTTCTTGGAAAACCTCCATCGGCATATTCCGCCGACGGATCCTGAACTACATATGACCTGATTCATGTAAGACCAGGGATATGTAGGCAGCTCAGGAACCAAAGCATGGTCAAATTCTTCAAACCATTCCGTTCGGTCAAATTGGCCATCATATCTTTACCCGACAACTCTTTCATCCTTCCCGGGTAAAGAGGGGCAGCTGTTGATACTGAATTTTTCCCTGTATATTTTTTATATGCAAAATATTTTCAAAATAGCATATGTATGCATATATAAGTGTGTCCAAATGTTTTAGTATTTTTACTAATTCTTAAAAGATTTTTAAATCAATTTATTGCCCTATTTTAGCAATACAAAAACCAATAATTATTCCTCAAATTATCATTTTTGGTGATTAATTTATTTTATTCTCATATTTATCCCAAAATATAGCTAAGGTAATTTTTGCACATTTTTACAAATTTATTAGTATTTTTAAAGCTAAATTGCATATAATTGCAATATTAGCCTATTTTAAGAATTAATTGCGTTTATAATTACAAATTTGATTCCAGTATTTTTAACTTAATATTTATATATTATTAATAAATTTAGTACCTTTAATTTGTTTTCAGAAATCATTTTACTATTTTATAAAATAAAAAGGGAAAAAGTGGCTATTTAAAATCTAGCCCTATTTATTTCAATTTTAGCCCAAATTGACCACCCCAATTAACCCAATTTCAATCTCAATTGGACCGGCCCAATTCCTAAACTACCCGCCCATGGTCCGATTTAATCCAACCCGCCCGGCTCCCCAATAAATCCAGGCCATTGATCAAAACGATCAACGACCACGATCCATCCATTCCTTTTTAATTTACCAAACCCCCTCAACCCTAAATCATTTCACCTAAGACGCCGCCTTTGAACCCCTTCACCACCTCAAACTCTCTCGAACCTTCTCTCAACCCTAATCGTCTCCTACCATCTCCCACCGTGAAACCCACCTGAATCCATGGCTTCTCAGGCTGTGGGAGTTGTATACTCACCTCCTATTGCTCCTATGTGCTTGATACCTGAAGACTCGAGGCCTGACTTCGAAGGTTTTCACCCAGACCTCTATCGATTCAAGGTTCTCTGGTCATCTCCGGCCTTGCTCTGACGTACTATAGTTGTTTGAGTCTGATTCCGACCTCTCCGACTCGGATCGATGACCTCTCAAAGCCTTTCTCATTTCTACGGTTCTTCTGAAACCCTAACCCTTTGAGGTTTTCTCCGATTTCTTTAGATCTGTGGGGTATCTGTGCTCTTTTTGAATTTTCAAACTATTTCCCTAACTTTTCTTTCGAAAATTACTTTTTAAAATCTTTCTTTCCGATCTAGGGTTTTCTGAAAAATGTTAAGTGTTTCTCTTCCCCCTTTCTTTTGTGTATTTGCCTCTATTGTGCTCCTGTGTTTTTATCTACCACGTTCTTGGATGTGTTCTGTTCTTGTATGCTCTTCTACTGAGTTTTATACTCCCTTCTTGTATGTTCTTTTTTACTGTGTTTTATATGCTCCATGCTTGTATGTTTTTCTACCATGTTTTCCATACTATGTTCTCGTATTTTCTTCTACTATGTTCTGCTATGTTTTGCCTACTATATTCTTTCTACTGTGTTCTTAAGGTTTTGCTATTTTTCTTCTACTGGACCTTGTTTGAATTTCTCCTGAAGGATCCTCTTAAGCATGATTCTTCTACTGTTCTTATCAGTATTTGCCATTATGTTCTTTGAATCCTTCTACTGTGATTGCACGTTACTTTGCTATCATGTTTTCACATGAGTTCTGTTGCTGAAGAAGCATGTTCATTTTCTGAAACTTCTAAACATGATTTCGATTCAATTGCCTGCCCTCTCATCTCTGCTTTATGGTTTGCTTGAACTATGGTTTTATTTCGAAACCCCTTATTCTTTCAGATTGACTTCGAGTCTTTGAATTGAGTTTGGACTTCTTTGTTTTCATATGACTCTCACCTTTGCTAAACTCTTCTATACTGGATTTTCTACTGATTTTACAATGACACTACAGTTTTCTTTCATGCTTAACGTGTTTGTATGCTCCTTATATATGATGAATTTCCCTCTAAAGTAGTTTTTAAATCTGTAATTAGTCCATACTCCCCTCTGAATATGGGTCTAATTGATTCCCTTTCCATGTTTGCTAATTTCCTTTAAGTTAAAAACCTTTCCCCTCTTTTGACTCGGTTCATTCATAGCAAATCTCCGACCTCTGATTTCTTGGCTATTAATTGATTCTCTTTCCTTAATTGCACAACCGTGTATTTCAAAATTCTGTTTTTAAATAAAACTCTTATGTATTCACCCCTAATTGCCTACTTTGCACAAAGTGTTTGATTAATTTCTTTCCTTAATTGGTTTATACTCGTTTGAATCTGAATCCCTTAATTAAAGGGAGCCTTGTGTAATTGATTGACAATCAGTTCTTCAATTATTTTCTTACCTTATTTCCTCATGACTTTTACACTATAAATACACGACTCTTTAACACACAGTACACACGATTAACAATTCACAATCTCTTCTGAATTCTCACTCTCACATAATAGAACTCTCTCTTCTTGTCTGCATTCTGACTTTCACAAGACTACTGCTTTTTCCCTATTTGTTTCCTTGAAACTGGTATGTCCTAATTTTAATTTTTAGCATCACCACGATGTGTTTACTTACAGCTTTCTACATCTATGTCTACTTTATTACTTCTGCAGATTTAAATACTTAATCTAGCATGTTGTTTTCTTTTGCTTGTTTCTGTTATGAACCCCTCCTCCCTATTCCCTTTATGTGCTTTGAGTTACAGTTTAAAACATGGCAATATGCAAGTTATTGTCTATGGATTAAACTTGATCCCTTAGGGGATCCTGACCTCTAAAAAATGTGTTCCAGTAGGCTTATGGGTGTGCCAGCATCTCCCATTGTTGGGTTATGCCCACTAGCCTGCTCTTTACCTCTTGCAACTCCCCATTCCCTATATCCCTATGTGTACTGTTTCCCTTCCCTTTTTCCCGTTTCAAGATTCTGCACTTGCACTCTCTCTCTTAGTTCCTAAGTTCTGCCCCCCTCTTGTGAGCCTTGCCTTGGGACCTTGAGTTCTCTCTGAACTTGGACACCTGAGGGATGACCCTTCCACACTGCACTTTGGCTTAATATGGTGATACATTTGGGTGTAAGCACTGCCCGGAGTTCTTAGGAAGCTCTTAGGGAACTCTGACACACCCAAGTGGTAGAAAGGCTTTGAAACATGATCTTTGGAGATGGTTTACTTCATACTTCAGACAGGAAGTCTGAATCAGGCTCTCCTTGGTTGTAATTTTCAATTTCTGATGTATTTTCTTTTCTTATTTTCTTTGGACTGTAATAACTTTGTAATAAACTTTTGGGGATGGTTAATGAAAAGGGAGGGGTAACCATGCATAAGGGTAGATAACTTGCCTATAGTAATCTCTAATTTCAGCATTTTTCATATAGCGACCATGCCTATAAGATTTCTGCATTCTTCATGTAGTTACCATGCCTATAAGATTTTTGCATTTTTCATATAGCTACCATGCCTATAAGCATTTCTGCATTCTCATTTAGTTACCATGTCTATAAGGACTTCTGCATTCTCGTTTAGTTACCATGTCTATAAGAACTTCAGCATTCTCATTTAGATGCCATGACTATAGGGATCCTACACTCTCATGTAGATATTATGTCTATAGCTTCTGCACACGCACGTAGAAAATATGCCTATAGGTCCTTTCTGATTCTTGCATACCCGCTTTTCACTAGGCAAACTTGTCTATAGGTCTTAATAACCAAAAAATGTAATCAGATATCACGCAACGCTTAGATATCATGTTGTAGAACTTCTGCACTCTTCCATGTCTATAACAATGTTTTTTAAGTTGGCAAACACATAGAAAGCATGCCTATAGGGGTTCTAATCGAATCTAAATCGCCTCACTCGTTGGTAAGTTTAAAACTAGCAGTAATAACGTATTACCAATGGCAGGACTTGTGCTCTTCTACTAAAATTCGCTTTTAACTGGCAATTTTCTTTTTTCTTAAATCAATCTGCAATCAGTTTTCTTCTTTGTTTCTGAAATCAGTAGATATCATGCCTATAGGTTTCGTCTAACGCTTAGGCAAACCATAGGATAAGTTTATAAACCAAATCAGATTTTATTAACTACAACCAGCAGGCAGGCCTGAGCCGGGCTTCCTATCTGAACTATGTAATAAATCAGTCTGCCTCAAATCTTTAAGTTTTAATTAGACCTTAAACAGTACATGCAAGTCATGCTAACTACTTGCTTTTCTTTGTCTAAAGGAGGTCTGTTTGAGCCTTACGTTTGTTTACATGTTTCCCCATACTTGTTATATGTGTTTTTGCTTGTCGCCTTAGTATTTTTACCTTTGAAACCACAAATAAGCCAACCTCTCCTCCCTCTTTTAGGATTAGCAATCTCAAGCACCTCCGGGGCTGATAGGATCGGGGCGGGTAATAGCATGCAATAAGAAAACGAGACTATTCCGCGCTTTAATACCTTAACGGGGTGGGAAAGGGTAGATATGGATATGATGACCACGCGATAACACCACGTGTATAAGTGATTACCGGGTGTTGTGTGGGGTGATCCATATTATTAATAAACCTAGGACCCCCTTTCCTTTGTTCTTTGTTTCTTTTAAATCTTTTAAAATGTTTCTTCTAAATCAACTCTCTTTAATGCTTTCCGACTTTGTGTGTTTCTAGCCTTTATGTGATAAATCCCCTCTTATTTGAAGTCTTACTTGCCTATGTGTTATTTGTACTTTAAGTCACAACAATAGCTTGGCCGGGAACCACACTAGTGGATTCTGAGGGGTGCCTAACACCTTCTCCTTGGAATAATTTCAATCCCTTACCCAATCTCTGGTTATCCAAACAAAACCTTCTTAGTGTCCTAATGCACTTAAATCATTAGGTGGCGGCTCTTCAATTCTCTTAAACCCAATTCCCAAAAAGGAACGAGTTGTCCTCCCAAATGTCATAAACCCGATTTCGCGAGAAAAAGGGGGCGCGGCACACGCAAGTCTAAAAACATCATACGGACTTGCTCGTGCGATCAAATCATCAAAATAACATCAATAACTACGAATTTTAACCTCAAATTCATGAAATTCTTCAAGAACATTGAAATTTCCATTTTCTCAACTAAAGGTCCGATTTGCACCAAATCAACTCCGATTCTTACCAAATTTCACAGATTCGACTTATTTATTATTTTAAACCTGTACCGGACTCTGGAACCAACATACGGGCCCGATGCCATTAAGAACACGCATTATTTCATTTCAAAAAGCCTTTATATTTTCCAGCAAGTAATTTTCTTTAAAAATTCTTTTCTCGGGCTTGGGACCTCAGAATTCAATTTCGGGCATACGCCCTAGTCCCATATTTTACTACGGACCCTACGGGACCATCGGATCACGGGTCCGAGTCCGTTTACCAAGAATGTTGACCAAAGTCAACTTTAATCAATTTAAAAGGCCAAGTTCATTATTTTTCTAAAATTTCACATAAAAGCTTTCTGGAAACGCGCCCGGACTGCGCACACAAATCAAGGTGAGACAAAAAGAGGTTTTCAAGGCCTCGGAACACAGTTTTGACTTCTAAAATAAGAGATGACCTTTAGGGTCATCACATTCTCTACCTCTAAAACAACCGTTCGTCCTCGAACGGACATAGAAAAGTACCCGAGTCGGTGAGAAGATGAGGATAACGGCTCCGCATATCGGACTCAGACTCCCAGGTCGCTGCCTCAACAGGCTGACCTCTCCACTGCATACGAACTGAAGGGAAATTCTTCAATCTCAACTGACGAACCTGCGGGTCTAGAATGGCTACTCCTCCTCATAGGTCAACTCCTTCTCCAACTGGACAGTGCTGAAGTCTAACACGTGGGATGCATCGCCGTGATACTTCCGAAGCATGGACACATGAAACACTGGATGCACTGCTGATAAACTTGGTGGCAATGCAAGTCTATAAGCCAACTCTCCCACTCGATCGAGAATCTGAAAAGGACCGATGAATCTAGGGCTTAGCTTGACCTTCTTCCCAAATCTCATCACGCCCTTCATGGGCGACACCCGAAGCAACACTTGCTCTCTGACCATGAATGCCACATCACGAACCTTGCGGTCGGCGTAACTCTTTTGCCTGGACTAAGGTGTACGAAGCCTATCCTGAATTCCAAGACATCCTGTACTAAATCTGCACCCAAAAACCGAGCCTCTCCCGGCTCAAACCATCCAATCGGCGACCGACACCACCTACCATATAAAGCCTCATAGGGAGCCATCTGAATACTCGACTGATGACTGTTATTGTAGGCAAACTCTGCTAATGGCAAGAACTGATCCTACGAACCTCCAAAGTCGATAACAGATGCTCGGAGCATATCCTCCAAAATCTTAATAGTACGCTCAGACTGTCCGTCCGTCTGAGGATGAAATACTGTGCTCAACTCGACCCGAGTACCCAACTCACGCTGAACTGCCCTCCAGAAATGCGAGGTAAACTGCGTACCTCGGTCAGAAATAATGGATAAGGGAACACCATGAAGACGAACAATCTCCCGGATATAGATCTCTGCCAACCGCTCAGAAGAATATGAAACTGCCACAAGAATGAAATGCGCTGACTTAGTCGGCCTATCCACAATAACCCACACTGCGTCAAACTTCCTCTGAGTCCGTGGGAGTCCAACAACGAAGTCCATAGTGAAATGTTCCCACTTCCACTCGGGAATCTCAATCTTCTGGAACAAACCACCAGGTCTCTGATGCTCGTACTTCACCTGCTGACAATTCAAACACTGAGCTACATACGCAACGATATCCTTCTTCATTCTCCTCCACCAATAATGCTGCCGCAAGTCCTGATACATTTTAGCGACGCCCAGATGAGTAAAATACCCGGAACTATGGGCCTCCTCTAGAATCAACTCTCGAAGTCCATCCACATTAGGCACACAAACTCGACCCTGCATCCTTAACACTCCATCATCACCAACTGCAACCTGCTTGGCACCTCCATGCCGCAATATGTCTCTAAGGACAAGCAAATGAGGATCATCATACTACCGATCTCGGATACGCTCAAATAATGAAGAACGAGTGACTGTGCAAGCTAACACGCAGCTGGGCTCAAAAACATCCAACCTACGAACTGATTGGCTAAAGCCTGAACGTCCAAAGCAAGCAGTCTGTCACTGATCAGAATTTACGCAAGACTGCCCATACTGGCTGACTTCCTACTCAAAGCATCAGCCACTACATTCGCCTTCCCTAAATGATACAAGATGGTGATACCATAGTATTTCAAAAGCTCCAACCACCTCCTCTGCCTCAAATTGAGCTCCTTCTGCTTGAACAAATACTGCAAACTCTTATTATCCGTGAACACTTCATATGACACGCCATATAAATAATGCCTCCAAATCTTCAGCGCGTGGACAATAGCTACTAGCTCTAAATCATGAACTGGATAATCCTTCTCGTGAATCTTCAATTGCCGCGAAGCATATGCAATAACCTTGCCATTCTGCATCAACACCACACCAAGTCCAATACGAGATGCGTCACAATACACTGTATATGGCCTTGAACCTGTGGGCAAAACCAACACCGATGTCGTAGTCAAAGCTGTCTTGAGCTTCTGAAAGCTTGCATCACGCTCGTCCGACCACCTGAACTGGGCACCCTTCTGGGTCAACCTGGTCATCGGGGCTGCTATAGATGAAAGCCCCCCCACAAACCGACGGTAATAACCTGCCAAACCCAAGAAACTCCGGATCTTTTGTAGCTGATGTAGGTCGAGGCCAGTTCTTGACTGTTTCTATCTTCTTCGGATCCACCTGAATACCCTCTGTTGATACTCACCTGGTCTATGCACATCGCTCTCTCCAGGAGGTTGGCCGCCTATCCTAGATCTTCCCATTTCCAAGAAGATCCCGGGCTCGATCTGGTTTAGTATCACACCTGCTGCGGAGCTAACCCTTGTTCTCTTGGTTTGGTGGTTGCTACCAAGACAATGTGGCCCAAGAATGCAACTAAACTCAACCAAACCTCGCACTTCAAAAACATAGCATACAGCTGACTGTCTCTCAGAGTCTGAAGAACGACTCGAAGATGCTGCTCGTGCTCCTCTCGGCTGCGCGAATAGATCAAAATATCGTCAGTGAAGACAATCACGAAAGAATCCAAATAAGGCATGAACACTTGGTTCATCAAATCCATGAATGCTGCTGGGGCATTAGTCAACCCAAACGACATCACTAAAAACTCATAATGCCCGTACCGAGTGCGGAAAGCTATCTTAGGAACATCGGATGCCCTAATCCTCAACTGATGGTAGCCAGATCTCAAGTCAATCTTCGAAAACACTATGGCACCCTGAAGTTTGTCAAACAAATCATCAATCCTCGGCAATGGATACTTGTTCTTGATGGTGACCTTGTTCAACTGCCGATAATCAATACACATTCTCATCGATCCATCCTTCTTCTTAACAAACAACACCGGCGCACCCCAAGGCGAGACACTAGGTCTAATAAAGCCTTTATCAAGAAGGTCTTACAACTGTTCTTTCAATTCTTTCAACTCTGGCGGGGCCATACGATATGGCGCAATAGAAATGGGCTGAGTGCCCGGAGCCAAATCAATGCAAAAGTCAATATCCCTATCGGGTGGCATCCCCGGCAGGTCTGAAGTAAATACCTCTGGAAACTCACGAACAACGGGCACAACATCCATAGAAGGAACCTCAGCACTAGAATCACGAACATACGCCAAATAAGCCAAACACCCTTTCTCAACCATACGCCGAGCCTTTATATAAGAAACAAACCTACTGACAGAATGATGGGGAGTCCCTCTCCACTCCAAACGAGGCAAACCCGGCAAGGCTAAGGTCATAGTCTTGGCGTGTGATAACTAGGGATTCTAGTCTATTTTATGCTCCTTTTTGCTTGAGTTTTGCATTAAAAGTGTGTACAAGTATTCCCAAAAGCTAACTTATTGTTTTTGCTTGCAGTGTTTGGTCAAAAAAGGGACAAAGAAGTCAAAACCAGCTCAAAAAGGAGTGAAACCTACACAAGTAAAAGCTGAGTCAACTTACCGCTGCAGCGGAAAATCAACCGCGGACACGAAGGACCTACTGCGATAGCGGTCCTTTTTTTCGCGGTCCGCGGTGGCAAGATTCAGAGAGATGATATTTGAGGCTTATCAAGTCACCGCTGACCGCGGTGCTTTTATGCGGCAGCGGTGCCACCACCGCAGCCACGGTCCATTTACTGCGGTCCGCGGAGAGGAGGTTCAAAGGGCCTGAAGATTGAGCTAAAGTTGAAGACCGCGGTCCGCGGTTGATTTTGTGCGGCCGCGGTAACCTCACCACTGTAGCGGTCCATTTTCTACTGTCAAAGGTACCTCCGTTAGGGGCATTTTTGTCCAAAAAATTTAGCTATATATAAATACTACTTTTTTAGATTTTAGGTCATCAGATCTGTAGCTGAGCACGTGAACGCCGAGTATTTTACCTATTTTGAGTAATTTGCAGCTTGTTTAGCAATTAATCTTAGAATCTTATCTTGTAATTACATTTTATGGGTTATTCTTCATCTCAATCTATGATTTCTTCTTCAATTATGAGTAGCTAAACCCATTAGCTAGGGTTGTGGCTCAACCCTAGTGTGGGTATTTAATGGGTCTCTTATTTTAGGGCTTAGATGTTTATGGGTGAATGATATTTGTCCTGTTTTGTGCTTTTAATGTTGAATTGGTAGTTGCAAACACTAATTTGTGCCTTTTTGACTTAGGCTCTTCTTGAGAAAGAGAGTCCAAGTTTAGGAAATTCAGGCCAACAAGGAATTGGGGTGCATTCTATCTCATTCAAGAGATTGATAGCCCCAATTAAAGGGTTAAATCTAGAGATAACAATACCCGACTTGAGCCAACTTTGCTTGCACAAATTTGAACACCCAATTGGACTTGAGAAAGTCAATTAGGGGAAAGTCACTCAAACTACCGAGAGGTATAGAGTGAGTAGTTTCGTGCATTGGCTATATCACAATCCCAGCTATAACAATTTTCCCTAAGTTTTGGATCACATTAGATACTCACCTAGGAGTAAGTCACTCCCCTAGTGCCTCTTTACCCATTTCGAAAATCCTACAAAAATATCTACTTAGCTTAATTTCGTGCATCATTAGTACTCCATCTATTCCAGTTTATATGAACCTATTTCCTTTTTGGTCCATTCCAAAAAGAATGACTCCTTTCTAAATTTGGTAACACTTTAGTTTAAACTTACAATTCTACCCTTAATGAGAAGTCTTTATAACCACACAAATACTCTGGGCCCCATTTTGACTTGTTTAGGACCACAAATTTCAAAAGTCTTCATTTTTTTTAAACTCCGCGCCCAGTCAAACAGGTTCACATAAATTGAAATGGAGGGAGTATTAAATTAGAAGTAACAAACAAACAAGAATGATTGGAAGTTCAATCAAGAAAACTACACATTGCTAGGTTAGATAGGAATCCAACTCCAAACATTATATTAGCTCCCTATGGATTCGATCCCGACCTTCTCGGGTAAAATCTGCATCGACCGCTCTTGCCAGTCTATAGTGGTGTAGGGTTGGCTCCGATCAGTGTGACAGTCCAATACAGCATAATAAGGGGATAACCAATCCATCCCCAAGATGACATCGAAGTTTACCATATCAAGAAGTAAAAGATCTATATGGGTCTCAAGACCCCCGATAATAACCACACATGAGCGATAGACTCAATCTACCACAATAGAATCACCCACCGATGTAGACACATATATAGGTGCACTCAAAGAATCACGAGGCACAACCAGATAAAGGGCAAAATAAGATGACACATAGGAATATGTAGACCTCGGATCAAATAGAATTGAAGCATCTCTACTGCAAACTGAAACCGTACCTGTGATGACTGCATCGGAGGCCTCAACCTTAGGTCTGGCTGGGATAGCACAACATCGGGGCTGGGCCCCACCGCTCAGAACTACACCCCGAGGACGGCCTCCTGCTGGCTGGCCTCCACCTTTAGCTGCCTGACCTCCATCTCTAACGGCCTGACCTCCACCTCTAACACCTCGACCCCTACCTCTAGCTGGCTCAGCGGGCGGTGGAACACTCGGTGCCTGAACCATGGCACGGGAACCCTGATGCTGGGAGCTGCTCGGTGCTCGAGGGCAAAATCTAGCAATATGCCTCGTATCGCCACAAGTATAACAAGCCCTCGGCTGTTGGGACTGCTGACCTTGACGGCCTGAGTAACTACCCTGAAAACTCTAGAGCGATGGTGCACAGATAGGAGCTGGTGGTGCACTATAGGGAAACTGATCAGAATAATACATATGAGAACCACAGCCACCTAAAGCACCGTGAGAAGCCTGAAGTGCTGAATGAAACGGCCTGGGAGGATGGCCCCTACCAAAAGAATCCCTGCCTCCAGACGAGGCACCACCGAATCTTCCCGAATGACGAGGCCTCTTGTCAGACCCCTGACCACTCCCCTGTGATAGAACCATCTCAACTCGCCGAGCCATATTGGCCGCATCTTGAAAAGAAATCTCGCTCCCTATCTCCTTAGCCATCTGCAATAGAATAGGCTGAGCGAGTCCCTCAAGGAACCTCCTCACTCTCTCCCTCTCAGTGGGAAGTATAATAAGAGCATGGCGGGCCAAGGCAATAAATCTGGTCTCGTACTGAGTTACGGTCATAGAACCCTGCTAGAGGCACTCAAACTGCCTCTGATAGTCCTCCCTCTAAGTGATAGGAAGAAACTTCTCCGGAAATAGCTGAGAGAACTGACCCCAGGTCAAATCCGGTGACCCAGTTGGTCTAGCCAAACAATAATCCCTCCACCAAGTCTTGGCGGAACCTGATAGACAAAAAGCAGCAAAGTCGACCCCATTGGTCTCTACTATCCCCATGTCCCGAAGAACCTCGTGACAGCTATCCAAATAGTCCTAGGGATCCTCTGAGGATGTACCACCATAAGTAGTAGTGAAGAGCTTGGTGAACCTGTCCAACCTCCACAAAGCATCAGCAGACATGGTTGCTCCATCACCGGTCTGAGCTACCACACCCGGCTGAACTACCCCAACTGGCTGAGCTGTTGGAGTCTGAAACTGGGGAGCCATCTGCTTCGGAGTGCGAATAGCGGGAGTCTGTGCTCCTCCCCCAGCCTGAGAGACGGCCCGTGCTACAGGAAGTAAGCCTACTTGGGCAACGCTCTCTATAAGTCCCACTAGACGGTCCAGAGCATCCTGGAGTACCGGGGTAGTAATGAACCCCTCTGGGACATGAGCTGGCCCTGCTGGAACGGTCTGGGCTGGAGCCTCCTCCTCAAACTCTACCTGAGGCTCCGCCGCTGGTGCTGCTGCTCTGGGCTGAGCCCTGCCCCTGCCTCGGCCTCTAGCACGGCCTCGGCCTCAGCCTCTACCCCTCGTAGAAGCTGCCACTGGGGCTCGGGCTGTTGATCAGCGGATGAAGAAGCACGTGTTCTCGCCATCTGCGAAAGAATAGAGTAGAAGTTCAATTAGCTTTGAGAAGTCAAATCGCACGACAGAGAAGAACAGATGTAAAGTTATTCCTAAACTCTGTAGCCTCTGGGGGATAAGCACAGACTTCTCCGTATCGATCCCTCATACTCCACCTAGCTTGTTCGTGAATTGTGAGACCTAGGCAACCTAGTGCTCTGATACCAACTTGTCATGACCCGGATTTCCTACCCTCGGGAGTCGTGATGGCGCCTACTTGTGAAAGCTAAGCAAGCCAACTATTAAGGTTCTACACATATCAACCCAAACAATTATAAACAGTAACTATAGCTAAACAAATGAAAAGCGCGGAAGAGTTAAAATAAATCCAAATACTCCAATACATGTCTACCCATGAATCTGATATCACAAGTTCACGAACGACTAAGATTTTTACTACAAATATAAGTCTGGAAAGAAAAGTACAACTGTTCTCGGAATGATAAGAGACAGTAGAAAAGCTAAACAGGGAAGGGGGACTTTAGGCTCTGCGGATGCCAGCAGATCTACCTTGGTCTCCCTGGACTGAAGGCAGCTACCTCAGCTACTCACTGGGTCCGGTACCGAAATCTGCACAAAAGTACGAAAATAACGTGTACTCAGTAAGTATCCCTCCTAAGCTCGAAGAAGTAGAGACGAGAGGTCAACTTCGACACTTACTAGTGGTCCAATGATGATACATCAGTAATATAACAAGTCGAGGGTTTATATAAACATGAATGTAATTCAATAGATTGAAGCAAGTAAACAATTCTTTCTTTTATATGAAAATTTCCAATTTCCTTTTTCATCATTTATACACATATTCTCAAGATGGGAAGAAGCAATATCAACTTCAGTGAATTGCAAGGCAAGCAATACAAGCATGCGCAAATCATGCCGAGGACATACGGCCCGATCCAACAATATTTAAACTGTGCACTACCAGAGGGTCGAATGGCGCGAACCATAGATGCATCTATTACCCCGCTCGCGAATCATTCATGCGACGCGGTCAAATTCAATGAAACACTCCAAAACAGTCAATCGAGAAACCATCAGGGAATCAATCATCCAATAAAGGGAAACTTTCTTTTTTAAAAGTCAAGAAACAAATGTCTAGTTTTCATAAATTCTTTTATACATTTCAACATGTTTAGGCATTTCAATTTGACAACAAAATTTCATATATTACAAGTAAGACATGCTTTTGGGTCCTAGACTACCCGGACTTAAGCATAATAGTAGCTACGCACGGACTCTCGTCACCTCGTGCGTACGCAACCCCCACAAATAGGAGCACATAACCAATTAACTCACCTATGGGGACAATTCCCTCTTACAAGGTTAGAAAGGAGACTCACCTCGCTCCGAAGTTCCATAACCGGCAATCCACGCCCTTCCGAAGACTCAAATAGATGCAAAATGCTCCAACACTAGCCAATAATTATGCAAACCCATTAATATGAGATCAACTACTCATTATAATCCAATTTATAACAATTCCTAACCCCAATCGAAATGTTGACAAAATCACCCTCGGGCCCACGTGCCCGGATTTTGAAATTTTTCGAAGATAAACTTTATCCATAACCTCACGAACTCAAATATATAATTTCCTCTTAATTTCATGTCCAAAATCGTGGTCAAAATCCAAAGATACCAATTTTCTAGGTTCTTCCCTCAACCCCAAGTTTTCCACTGATTTCCATGTTAAAATCTACACATAATCAATGTATTTAACTCATAATAGGTAGGATTAACGTACCTCCAAGTTGCTAGGTGGAAGACCCTATCAAAAAGCTCCAAAATCGCCCCAAAATAGAGAAAAATGAGCAAAATGGCCAAACCCCGCTATTTAATGCATTCTGCCCAGCAACTTCAGCACCTGCGGACCCCACGCCGCATCTGCGAGTCCGCTTCTGCAGAAGCCCATCGCACCTGCGCCAATAACCGCTTTTGCAGTCTTCCTTCTCGCTTCTGCGCTTGCGCAGATGCGGTCATTGCCCCGCACTTGCGGCCCTTCACCTGGGCGGCCATCTTCCGCTTCTGCGCCTCCTAGGCCGCTTCTGCGGCTTCGCACCTGCAGCCCAAGCCTCGCAGGTGCGGTTACACCAGAAGGCAGCTGATCACTTCTTCATTAAATTCCAAATTTGATCCGTTATTTATTCGAAATCCACCCGAGGCCCCCGGACCCCAACCAATCATGCCAACCAGTCCCAAAACACATTACGGACTCTCTCGAGGCCTCAAATCATATCGAACAATGCTAAAATCACGAATCACACCCCAAATCAAACTTGATGAACTTGAGAAATTCAAACTTCAACATTCGATGCCGAAACCTATCAAATCACATCCGATTGACCTCAAATTTTGCACACAAGTCATATTCGACATTACGGACCTACTCCAACATCCAGAATTGGAATCCGACGCTGATATCAAAAAGTCAACTCTCGGTCAAACTTCTCAAAAACCTTCAAATTTCTATCTTTAGTCAAATGACTCCAAAATGACCCACGGACCCCCGAATTCACCTCCGATCGCGCTCCCAATAACAGAATCACCATACGGAGCTATTCCCAAACTCAGAATCCCAATCAGACATTGATAACACTGAAATGCACTTCAATCCAAACTTATGAAATTCTTCCAAAATGCTAACTTCCACAATAGGTGCTGAAACGTTCCCGGGTCTTCCAAAACCCAATCCGGACATACGCCCAAGTCCGAAATCATCATATGAACCTGCTGGGAACTTCGAATCCCGATTCCGAGGTCGTTTACTCAAGAATCTAATCTTAGTCAATTCTTTCAACTTAAAGCTTCCGAAATGAGAATTCTCTTTCCAAATCAACTTCGAACTTCCCGAAATTCAATTCCGACCATGTGTGCAAGTCATAATACCTGAAGTGAAGCTGTTCATGGCCTCAAACCGCTGAAGGACGTGCTAGAGCTCAAAACGACCGTTGTGGGTTCAAAGGTTAAGGTGTGGTGCCTAAGGGTTTCGAGTCCATAGTATGGTTGAGTATCGAGCTTTTGCAGCATATTATGATAAGGAGCTTGGAGTGTTTTGTGTTATCTTCGGTCTGCGGTATAAATTGAGAGGAATGGGAGAAATTGACTTCGGATTCATAGAGGAATTATCAGAATGGGTGTACCAGTTGAGGATGCGAATATCAGCATAAGAAGGGTATGAGATGGTTCGTGGGAATTGAGACAGCATGGTCTCGTGAAATAAGGTCACTCAGGATGAGTGCGGATTTGGGTTCGTTATGTTTTGAATGGGGCTACTATTATTCCTAAGTAAAGCCCAGAGTAATTGGAAGAAGTAAAATCAGTCAGCAATGGTTGAATTGGTATAATGGTGGCAACGATTAGTTCCTTCAGCGTGTTAAGTTATACACATGATTACAGTAATATGTGCGAGGTTTGACGGTCGCCGTAATTGATTTTATTTGGAGGCTTTCGAGTATTATGGCCTATTATGTGCAGATGGATCCCGGAAGAGTTGTGGTGGTTTAGACCACTACTTGAGGTTAGTACTTTCTGCGGTTATGAGAATTTAGTCACGGGTTGTAATGGTTCTCTTGAAATGAGTTAAGTAAAAGGCTTCTATATGATGAAGTGTTTACCCTATTAGTGGTTCAGGAGTTATGATAAAATTCTTGTACTCTTGCGCATTGTCATGATTGAGTATCGCGAGTAGCGTGGCATTTGGAAGTTGGGAATCAAGGTTGCAGTTCGGTGTTGACAATGAGGTCACGGGCTCGGATGAGCAGGAAAAGAATTTAGATGTTTAGAGTAAGCTGGTATTATCTTCAACGTCATCTGAGATCAGTGTCATGAGTAAGAGGTTTTGTGTATTGACTTGCGGATCCTTGATTCGCTTTGCAGCATTTGTATGGCCGGTGGTATGGATGTGCAGACTTGTTACCTGGTGCAGAAGGCCATGGGAGCATGTCCCACGGAAAGATTGTATAAGTGTGACGTGTAGTCACTTAATTGATTGAGGATAAACCAAGTATGGAGATTGTGGTACTATCGCTAATTGAGAATTTATGCCTGAAGGGCGCTCGGTTCATTTGGTTGTGGAACGAGGAAGGTTGTTCCGGATTGGACGGTTGTTCTTGTGTGTTATCGGAAAAAGGGGTTATTATGGACCCGGGAAAGATTATTGGCCTAGTTCGGTACGATCAGAATCAGCTTGAGGTCTGTGAATGGATTTAAATATGAATATGGGCTCTATATCAGGCCGGATGTGTTCATTTCAGCATAGCGCTCCTTATGGAGGAGTATTCGGACGTTGGATGTTATTTCGTCGTCGGCTATTTTATGTAATGCTATATTGTGCCGTGTGAGTTGCGAAATGGCTTGATAAATTTCTTGTGTGTTGAGGTTCCGCATAGAGATGGTGTTATGTGAGCAGGATGGCTCTTGAGATTCAGATCATATATCGCACTTTAGTTGGGCTTGAGTTTTGTAGCTCATGGCGCTATCTATCTCCCCAGAGATGGTATTATGCACTTAGCGTGCTTGTGGCCGATATTAGGTATTTTGTAGTAATGAGCGATTTTACTCGGTATGTATCTTCTTATGTGAATTTTATGTGTGGATCGGGTGGCACGCCGCCAGGGTATGTTGTTTGGATCGGGTTGCACGCGCGACAGTGTGATGTTGAGTACAGTTACCTATATCTGTTTTTATGTGTTTTGTTTCCCATTTTATGAGGAAAGTTCATATTAGTTGCATGAGTTGAGTAGTCCCTTCCAGAGTTCGTTTTCCTTATGTATCACGTTCGAGCTTGTGGCCTATTGGCACGTTGTGGCATCATATGGAAGTTTTGATCATGACCGGGGTGGCTTATTGCCTGAGAGGTTCGTACTGGGTGAGACGAGATTATTGGATCTAGGATCAGTGCAGTCGGATTATATGAAGTATATTAAAGAGCAAAGATCATTATTTGTTTAGAATGAGGTAATGATTCTTGTTAGAAGTATAGACTCGATGATTTGTTGACTCGGTAGTTGGTTGTGAATTTCTACACATCTCTTCCGTCGTGGCAGCATTGCGAGAGTTGGAATAAGACTTATATATATCATGAGGTGCATTGTGAGCATCAGATTCGGGGAATATCGGTTATTATGATCAGAGAATGTTATTATGGTCCTGTGAATGATGTGGTGCATGGTGAGAATTCGGCAACGACATGTAGTCATGTTCTGGTACCTCGTGTAGTGATTGATACGGTGTTCATATATTGGAAGCATACCTGGCAGAGAATTTCGGATGTTGGAATTGGGCTCTAAGCTTATTTTCTTGAATAAAAGGGAATATTTTCAAAATTGATCGAGCTAATGTGCTCAACTGGGTTGTAGTAGCACGGGTAGGTGCACGAGGTGTTAAATAGTGATTTCGAACAACTCCAGCGCAGTTCTTAGCACGTTCGAGGACGAACGTATGCTTAAGTGGGAGAGAATGTAACGACCTGACCGGTCGTTTTGAGCTCCAGCGTGTCATTCAGCAGTTTGAGGCCATGAGCAGCTTCACTTCAGGTATTATGACTTGTACGTATGGTCGGAATTGAATTTCGGGAAGTTCGGAGTTGATTTGGAAAGAGAATTCTCATTTCGGAAGCTTTAAGTTGAAAGAATTGACTAAGATTGGATTTTTGAGTAAACGACCTCGGAATCGGGACTCGAAGGTTCCAGCAGGTTCGTATGATAATTTCGAACTTGGGCGTATGTCCGGATCGGGTTTTGGAAGATTTTCTGCACCTATTGTGGAAGTTAGCTTTTTTGGAAGAATTTCATAAGTTTGGGTTGAAGTGCATTTCAATGTTATCAATGTCCGTTTGGGATTCCAAGTCTGGGAATAGCTCCGTATGGTGATTCTGGTGTTGAGAGCGCGAACGGAAGTGAATTCGGAGATCCGTGGGTCATTTTGGAGTCATTTGGCTAGAGATAGAAATTTGAAGGTTTTTGAGGAGTTTGACCGGAAGTGGACTTTTTGATATCGGGGTCAGAATCCAATTCCGGAAGTTAGAGTAGGTCTGTAATGTCGAATATGACTTGTGTGCAAAATTTGAGATCAATTGGACGTGATTTGATAGGTTTCGACATCGAATGTAGAAGTTTGAAGTTCTAAAGTTCATTAAGCTTGAATTGGGGTGCGATTAATGATTTCGATGTTGTTTGATGTGATTTGAGGCCTCGAGCAGGTCCGTGTTATATTATGGAATAGTTTATATGATTGGACGGGGCCCCGGGGGCCTCGGGTGTGTTTCGGGGTGGTTACGGATCATTTCAGGCTGTTTTGCAATAGCTGATGTTGGTGTCTGGTGTTGTTCTTCGCGTTCGCGTGGATACTCTAGCGTTCGCGAAGAAGGATTTGGCTTCAGGGACTCTGTTCTTCACGTTCGCGGATAGGTCCTCGCGATCGCGACGAAGGAAATCAATGTTGCACAGGTCTGACTTCGGAGGGTCATATCACACAATCTATAAGGACTTTGGAGATGATCCAAAATCAAAAGTTGTATCCCTTTGTGTCTAGTTTTTAAAAAGGTAAAGCATTTAGCATTTGGATTCGTGTACAAAAAGTTATGGCTTGTACACTATAGGCTGTCCGGAAAAATGAAGAAGAAATTTGTGTTGCACAGGACTGACTTTGGCAGCTTATATCTCAAAATCTATAAGGAATTGGGAGATGAACGAAACATGAAAGCTGTAGATCTTGGTGTCTAGTTTTCAAAACATTAAACCATTTGTCATTTGGAGTTTTGTACAAATGGTTATCGCCATTATACTAGAAGCTGTCTGAGAAGAGTTTGGAAAATGGTTTTTGGGAATTTTCTTTATTGCGAATCGCGATGGGGGTCTCGCGAACGCGAAGAAGAGTCGTCTGGGCAGTGTATAAGTGTAAAGAAATGGGTTTGGCTCATTTCATCTCATTTCCTCCATGGGAGCCGACCTAGGAGCGATTTTGGAGCTCCATTTTCATCATCCATGTCAAGTTTTGGAGCGTTGGGGCATCGGTTTGAGTCGTTGGAAGGGGCTTGGAAGCCAGTTATTGGACTTCGGAGCGAGGTAAGTCTCCTTTCTAACCTTGTAAGAGGGAATTGTCCCCATAGGTGAAATAATTGGTTATGTTCTCCTATTTGTGGGGGCTACGTACGCACGAGGTGACGAGAGTCTGCGCGTAGCTACTATTATGTTTAAGTTCGGGTGGTCTAGGACCCAAAAGCATGCTATACCTGAAATATTTGTAATCTTATTGACAACTGAAATTGCCTAAATCATATCGAATTAGTAAAAGAATTACTAAAAAGGGTTAAACCTCATTTTCTTAAATCGTTAAAAGAGAATTGACTTTTCCTTGGATAAATGTTTCTTGATGAATACTTAATTGACTGTTTGAATGTGTGTATCTATGAGTACCTGCGTCGCACGTATGATTCGCGAGCGGGGTAACTCTATTATTTATATTTGACCGCGTCGCACGTATGATTCGCGAGTGGGGTAATAGATGCATCTATGGTTCGCGCCATTCGACCCTCTGGCAGTGCATATTTTAAATATTTATTGGATCGGGCCGCACGACCTCGACATGATTTATGCATGCTTATAATGCTTGCTTGAGATTTATGGATATTGCCTCCCTGGTCTGTGATAAATTGATAAATAATGGATTATGAATTTGGATACTTCTAAATATAAAAAGGAATGTTTACTTGTTTCTTGACTTACTTGATTTAACTGCCGTTTTTAATAAATCCATGATTATTCGCATTATTAATATATTATTATTGGACCACTAGTAAGTGTCGAAGTCGACCTCTCGTCTCTACTTCTTCGAGGTTAAACGGGATACTTACTGGGTACACGTTGTTTTTGTACTCATACTACACTTGCTGTGCATTTTTGTTGCACAGGCACATGTACGTCTAGTGGCCTAGTTGGGCGCAACGACATGGTTGATACGGAGACTTAGGTGAGCTGCACCTCTCGAGACGACCCGCAGCCAGCAGAGTCTCCTTCAGAGTATTGTACTGTATTTTCTTTTCTGTCGAATTTGTACTCCGGACAGTTGTTGTGTTACATTGTTTCCTAGAAACTGCTCATGCACTTGTGACACCGGGTTCTAGGATGATTATGGCGTATTCTGTATTAACTTCTAAACATTCTTTTATTTATTTTGTAAAGATTATCTTTTACTAGCCAAATTGAAGGAAAATAATAGTTTTCACAATTATTTAAACGAGAATTAATTAAGTATTTATGGTTGGCTTGCCTGACAGCGGTGTCCGGCGCCATCACGACCCTTAGTGGATTTTGGATTGTGACAACATGGTATCAGAGCCAGGTTTTGGTTGGAGACTAGCCCGGATGAGGTAAGTATCTTGCCTAGACTTGGATTGAGGGTGTTCCCGTCGGTTATGATATTTGTTATATGTTGGGGGTGACGTATATGCGAGGCAACAAGCATATATGCATGCACCATGGTTATTCATGTTCCCCGTAGATCTTAGGTTATTATATGCCTTGTTTTTGCTATCATATTCCTTTGATTTTGTATTTTCTCCACTTGTATGACTACGTGAGCTATTATTCATACTAGAATTATGTCTATTTGCTTATTTGTTGAGACATGATAGGGTTATTTTTGCTATGTTGAGCTATTTGCCTTAGCCGTAGTCATGTCATTAAGTCATGATAATTGTGACCGCATATTATATCTCTGTTTATGTGAACTTTTTATATGTTATCTCACATGTTGTTATTGTCCTTATTTGTGTGATACGAGCTTGAGCTAGATTGTGGCACGTTGGTATATTCCATGCGGTATATTGATGTTATATTGTAAGGTGTTGGCACATTAAGACTTGAGTAGATTGATGATTGATTTTGGGCCATAGAGCCATGTTGATATTTATGGTGAAGGACGCTTGCATCAAGCCCGTTATTGGGCTGGATGATACTGATTGTGAGGAGACGTGTGCATCCAAGCCCATATTGCACTGAGCGACATTAGTTGACGAGTGTTTATCTGGATTGTAAGGGCGTCACGTCATGCCCCATATTGGGCTTTATGATATTGATTGTTGACTGTCGACGCCCCCTTTTTCTCGCAAAATCGGGTTTACAAAATTTTAGAAGACAACTCTATTCCCGTGTGGGAATTGGGTTTTTGGAATTGAAGAGTCGCCACCTAATGATTAAGTGCATTAGGACACTGAGGGTTTTTGAGTTTGAAAATCAGAGTTCGGGTAAGGGCTAGAAATTATCTCGAGGGGAAGGTGTTAGACACCCCTCAAGATCCACTAGTGTGGTTCCCGGCCATGCTATGTTGTGACTTTAATGCAAATAAGTATACAAATAACTTCACACTTAAGGGTTACAAATAGATACGTAACAAGCATGTTGGAATCAAGGTCTAGATGATCTACAATTTGTTTTGAGGGAAGGTCTAAATGCAGAAAATTAATCAAGACATTGAAGAAATATTTAGGAAAAAAAAGGAATAATGCAGTAAAATAAAAGAGGGGTTTTCGGTAGTTGAAAAGGCAGAATTTTATTGATATTAAACAAGGTCACATAAAGGAAAGGGGGTCCTAGGTTTGTAAAACACATGGATCATCCACACAACACCGGTAATCAATCGTACGCATAGTGTTATCATGTGATCATCATCTCCATGTCTACCCTTCCCACCCCGTTAAGGTATTTAAGCGCGGAATGGTATCGTTACCTATTGCATGCTATTACCCGTCCCACCTATCAGTCCCGGAGGCGTTTAGGACTACTAATCCTAAAGGGAGGGAGCTTGGCTTTTCAGGGGTTTTAAAAGGATAAAATTCTAGGGCGACAAACAAAACACATAAAGCAGTTATTGGGGAAATAAGAACAAATAAAGGCTCAAGTAGGCCTCCTCACTTAAAGAAACGAATTGTTTAGCATGTCTTACACATACTGTTTAGCGTAGGAAGAATTGATTTACCACATATTTCCCAGATAGGGAGTCCAAATTAGTCCTGCTTAGATGTAGTTGTCGGAAACTGACAGTTGATTAATTATCTAACTATTTGTATGTTAAGCAGGGCCTATAGGCATGATACCTATTAATCCAGGGACAGAGGAATAACTAATTGCAAAAAAAAGTCATTAGTTATAAGCTCTACGAGTGTTAAGCAAATTGCCACTGATTTTAAACATAGGAACGAGTGGCGGTTCTGATTAAGTTGAAGTTCCTATAGGCATGCTTTCTAGGCGTAACTGATTTTTTAGCAGAGATCCTATAGGCAGGTTATCTATATGTAATGAGTTATTTTAACTCCTATAAGCAGGCTTGCCTAATGACAAATATATATGCAAACTGCAGGAAGTCCTATAGGCAGATCATCTATACAATATGCAGAGCTTCATTATCGATTTATTGCCATGGTATTATTACAAAGTGCAGAAAAACCTATGGGCATGGTATCTATGTGAAAAATGCAGGCTTTGAAAGTAATAACCCTATGAACATGGTTTATAGGCTAGATGCAAAATTTTAAAGAGTAAATATCCTATAGACATGGTATCTACGTGAAAATGCAGAGTTTGAAAGTAATGATTCTACGAACATGATTTCTGTGTGAGATGCAGAATTTTAAAGGGTGAATATCCTATAGACAGGATTTCTATGTGAAAATGCAGAATTTGAAGGTAATGATCCTATGAACTTGATTTCGATGTACGATGCAGAATTTAAAGGGTGAATATCCTATAGACATGATATCTACCCCTTTGGCATGCATACAGTCCCATCCCTTTTCATTATACCCCAGTAGTTATTACAAAGTTATTTACAAAGCTTATTACAGACCAAGCGAATCAGAAGGAAATAAAAAAAATTACATCAGTGATTACATCTACATCTAATCAGCCTAATCCGGACTCAAAGTCTAATAATATGAGATAAACCAACTTCCAGGATCGGATTTTCAAAGCCTTTCTCTTATTGGGGATGTGTCAAAGTTCCAAGGAACTTCAAGAATTCCAGGCAATGCTTACACCCCAAATATCATTGCAGAGTTAAGAACATAGTGCAGTGTGGAAGGGCCAACCCTCAAATGTCCAAGTTCAGAGGGAACTCGAGGTCCCAAAGCAAGGCTCATAGGAGGGGGGTGGGGCAGAACTTAGAGACTAGGAGTAAGTGCAAGTGCAGTAGAGGAGAAATGGCAAGCTGGTGGTCATGCCAAGCATTTTGGGGTGCTGGCACACCCCTGACCAGCTTGTCAGTTGAACATGGGGAGTTAAGACCTATTGAAGGTCAGGTTCAGCCTTGGACAGCAATAGGGATGCTGCCAGGCTATACCTTAACCCAGCATACATGGGGGAGTGGGGATATGGGGATTCATAACAAGCAGGACTCAAGAAAGGAGCAGGCAAGGGCATACCCAGCAAGGGGACATACTGGCACACCCTTTAGCCTACTTAAGGGGGTTAGAACTCAGTTCATGAGCAACAATTCTTGTTGCCATGCCCTGAGTCCCCACTTACAAACATATGGGGGTAAATAGGATGGGGAACTAGTGTTTACAAGAAAATAGAGCAAACAGTAGCACATAAGCATTTCAATGTCAAATTCCGCAGAAGGTAGACATAGGCGAAAAGACTGTAAATAAACACATTAGGATGATGCTGGGAATTGAATCAAGACATACCAGCTTTTTAAAAAGATAAGCGAAGAAAGCGGAGATCTTGTGAAAGCCAAAGTGCAGACAAGAAAATTCAGAAAAGGTTGTAAGAATTATAAGCGTGAAGTCTGAAGTGTATTCAGTGTGTTGTGAAAAGAAAAGGCCAGGTATTTATAGTGTGAAAGTCATGAGAAATAAGGTAAGAAAATAATTGAAGTTTGATTTTCAATCAGTCACATAAGACTCCCTTTAGTAAAGGGATTCAAATTCAAACGGGTATAAAACCATCTAAGGAAATTAATTAATCAAACTCTTTATGCAAAGCATGCAATTGAGGGTAAATACATAAAAGGTTATTTTAAGGACAAGGTTTTCTGAAAGTACACGGTTGTATAATTAAGGAAAGAGAATCAATTGACCGCCACGAAATCACAAGTCCAAATATTTGGTGTGAAGAAAAAGGTTTCACTCAAGGAAAATTAGTACAATCAATTAAAGCCCCCAAAAAGATTCTGATTCAATTACTAGTTGAAATCCTTTTAATGAAAGATTCAACAGACATATAAAAGCACACAGACATGCCTAAACACGAAGAAGTTTGCCATGACCTTGTAAAATAAGTAGAAAGAATCGAATGCGGAGATGGAGAGGCAAGTAGTCAAAAACAGGCTTAGTGGCTTTTTTTTAGAAGCTCATAAGAAAGCACGCAAACAAGTAGAATGATCAAAGAAAACAGAGTGAGGAAACTAGTTTCGAAGCGTAGTGAGGGAACAACTGACAGTAGAAGAACCAGTAGAAGAAATACATGCTTATAGAGGATGAAGATAGCAGAGTATGGTAAAAAAAACGGGAATCATAGCGTAGAAAACACAGTAGGAGAATATGCCAGGACGGAGTATAGAAAACACAACAAAAGAACATTCAATCACGGAGTATGAAACTCAATAGAAGAACACCTAAGAACATAATAGAGCAAGTATAAGAACATAGTGGAAAGCGAGTGAGAACATGATGCAGGAACACAATAAGAGAAACAATACAAATAATAAAGAAAGCAAAAATCATAAAAACACTTGAATACTTTCCAGAAACCCTAAATCAGAAAAGAAGGGTTTTGAAAGCAATTTTCAAAGGAAAACTTAGGGAAATCATTAAAAAATTCACGCATAGCATAGATGCATAACAACTCTAAAAGGAATCGGAGAAAAACCTCGAATAGTTAGGGTTTCGAAAGAATCCTAGAGTGAGAAAGGCTTTAAAAAGATCCGATCTAAGTCGGATAAAGTCAGAACCAGACTAAAGAGACTAGAATATGCCGGAGCAAGGCCGGAAATGGCCAGAAATGGCCGGAAACCTCGAGTCGGCGAAGATCTGAGTGAAGACCCTCGAAGTCTGTCCTCGATCCTTCGAGCATCAGGCTCACAGGAGCAGTAGGAGGTGAATATGAGGTTTCCATGGCCTTAGAAGCCATGGATTCCGGTGGGAATCGAAGGGGATTAGGGTTAGTTTGGGTGGCGGCGACTAGGGTTTGAACGGGGTTGCAGAGAGGATTGGAGAGGAAAGGGATTCAAGGGCGGCGGGTAAAGGGGAAATGATTTAGGGTTGAGGGTGTTTGTGGAGTTAAAAAAGGAAAGGATGCGTGTGAGCCGTTGATCTGTTAGATCAACGGCTGGGATTAAAAGAAAAGGCCTGGGCGGGTTATTTGAGTGGGTCAGGGGCGGGTAATTTAGGAATTTGGTCAGGTTTGAATAAAAAATAGGGCTGGGAAATTGGGGTTTGATTTTGGCTAAAATTGAAATGGTAATGGGCTATATATTAAATAGCCAATTTCTCCCTTTTTAATTTAATTAAAATAGTTAAAATGATTTTAAAAGCAAATTGAAAGCACTAAATTAATTAATAATATATAAACGTTAATCTAAAAATACTGGGAACAATTTTATAATTGTAAAGCGCTATTAATCGTAATATAGGCTATAATTGCAATTTTATGCAATTTAGCTTAAAAAATATCAAATAAATTTATAAAAATATGCAAAAAATCACCTTAATTATATTGTGGTGTAAATATAAGTATGGAAATAAATTACTCACCAAAATGATAGTTTTGGGAATAATTATTGGATTTTGTACTGCTAAAACAAATAATAAAAAAGCTTTAAAAATTGGAAAAAATATCAAAATTCTTGGGCATGCTTATGTATGCACGTACATGCTATTTTGAGAATATTCTGAGTATAAAAATTTGTAGGGAAAATTGGGTATCAACAGCTGCCCCTCTTTACCCGGGAAGGATGAAAGAGTTGTCGGGTAAAGATATGATGGCCAATTTTGACCGAAAGAAATGATATGAAAAGGTTTTGACCGAGCTCTGGCTCCTGAGCTGCCTACATATCCCTGGTCTTACAGGAATCAGGTCATATGTAGTTCGGGATACATCGGCGGAATATACCGATGGAGGTTTTGAAAAGGACGGACGCAATATTTAGGTTGGGAAGGATAGTCAAGGACCGATGGGCTGCGGGAACCGGACCGAGATCGCTCCTGCTGTAATGGCCATTTCCAACTGGTGTACCTGCAGATGAGCAATACAAACATATCGTGCATAAACTTAAACGTGATGCAAGTTCCCGTTGGACCATGAATGCTGCCTTCGGACGGGCAGGATGACGTCCTCAGACCATGACGTCCTGGGCCATGAAGCGTATAATAAAGGATTCGCAGGCTATGAAATGACGTTCTCGGGCTATGATAATGGTGCCTCCGAACCATGAAGCCTTTGAATAATGATGTGCAAAATATAAAGCGGGGGGTCCTCAAGCCATGGCATGGCGTTCTCGGGCTATGAAAATGATGCCTCCGAACAATGACGCCCTTGGACAATTTGGCGATATTTCAGCCGATGTAAAGCATAAATATAAATGGCGATATTTCAACCGATATGAAGTATAAATACAAATGGCGATATTTCAGCCGACAGAAATTTAAACAAAGCTGGCATTTTTCAGCCGGTACAGAGAACTAAATAAAGTTGGCGATTTTTCAGCCGATGCAGGATTTAAATGAAGTGGCGATATTTCAGCCATGCAAAAAATGTAAGTAAAATGGCGATCTTTCAGCCGATGCAAGATTTAAATGAAGTGGCAGTATTTCAGCCATGCAGATGGAGACAGAGCTTAGTCTCGGAAGGTAGAATAGTAGCCTTATGCAATGCAGGAAATGCAAATGGAGGTAGAGCTTAACCTCGGAAGGCAGAATAGTAGCCTTATATGATGCAGAAAAATGCAGATGGAGGTAGAGCATAACCTTGGAAGGCAGAAAAGTAGCCTTATGCAATGCAGGAAAATGCAGGATGGAGACAGTGCTTAGTCTCGGAAGGCAGAAAAGTAGCCTTATGCAATGCAAGGAAATGTAGGATGGAGACAGTGCTTAGTCTCGGAAGGCAGAAAAGTAGCCTTATGCAATGCAGGAAAATGCAGGTGGAGACAATGCCTAGTCTCAGAAGGCAGAAAAGTAGCGTTATGCGAAATGCAGATAAAGGTGAGTAGTAATGAAAACTCTTAGTTGATAGATGATAGCTGATGGTTGATTGCGTCGTTGTGGCTGTTGGGGATGTCATGTGCGGACAGCACTTGTAAGTGAGCGATGATTCTGAGAGTTGTACTCCTGCAAAATATGAATATGTAACCGTATCTGATGGTACTATGTTTTGTGGTGCCTGCATTCAAAGAAAGATCGTGAGTTTTGTAAAGGGGGAAGGTTAGTTCGTCTTCCCGTGGTCCTCGCTCGTCCTACTCGGCTCTTGTTTGCATTGGGGGGGGGGGGGGGGTAGCGTCGCTAAACAAAGAAATTTGATAGTAGCCATGCCTAACTTTCAAAAATATGATGTAAACACATAAATAATAATAAAATGATTTTCTTTTAGATGAACCGACGACTGCGATGCGGTTGAAGATATTACGACCTCTCTTGCTCCGGAATTTTGAGGGTCCTCCTCAAAATTTTGCCCCAGTTTACTGGGCTGGTGCCTCTGACGGCTGCGTGTTGGTGAATGGCTGAAGATCAACTTCGGAATTTTGAGGGTCCTCCTCAAAATTCTGCCCCAGTTTCCAATAGTGGGGGAAATGAAAATTTTATTGAATTGTGACCGAACCCATAGGGCTGCCTACGTATCCCCTCTTAAACGGGAATTAGGTCAGGCGTAGTTCAAATTACATCATACAGAAATCATAATGATTACACATAATAGCGTTTGACTGCATCTGAATTAATTGGCTTTGGCCAGACTTCTCCATCCATCTCTGCGAGTATGAGGGCCCCTCCTGTTAGGACCCGATGAACCATGTACGGGCCTTGCCAGTTAGGAGAGAACTTTCCTTTGGCTTCATCCTGATGCGGAAAAATTTTCTTCAGTACTAGCTGTTCCGGCGTGAATTGTCTCGGTCTGACCCTTTTGTTGAAGGCTCTGGACATCATGTTCTGATACAATTGACCATGACAAACTGCGTTCAGTCTTTTCCCGTCTATGAGGGCTAACTGCTCATAGCGACTTTTTACCCATTCTGCATCTTCAAGTTCCGCTTCCTGTATAATCCTCAGGGAGGGAATCTCTACTTCGGCTGGGATGACTGCCTCGGTACCGTAAACCAGCATATAAGGAGTTGCCCCGGTTGATGTGCGGACTGTGGTACGGTACCCCCAATAAAGCAAATGATAGCTTTTCGTGCCACTGCTTGTGTTTCTCTATCATTTTCCTTAGTATCTTCTTGATGTTCTTATTGGCCGCTTCTACAGCTCCATTCATCTGAGGCCTGTAGGCTGTAGAATTCCTGTGCTTAATCTTGAACGTCTCACACATTGCTCTCATCAGATCATTGTTGAGATTTGAACCATTGTCAGTGATGATTGACTCTGGGATGCTGAACCGGCAAATGATACGGTCGCGGACAAAGTCTGCCACAACCTTCTTGGTTACTGCCTTATACGATGCTGCTTCAACCCATTTGGTGAAATAATCAATTGCCACTAGAATGAACCTGTGCCCGTTTGATGCGGCGGGCTCGATAGGTCCGATGACATCCATTCCCCAAGCGGCGGACGGCCATGTCAATGGCCAGCTTGAGCCCTAAGATGCAGGCTTCGTACTCGGCCATGTTTTTGGTGCATGGGAACCTAAGCTTGGCGGACACCGGATAATGCTGACCTGTTTCTGATACTAGAACTGCTCCTATGCCAACTCCTTTGAAGTTTGCTGCTCCGTTGAAGAACATTCTCCAGCCATCATAGGATTCTGCAATGTCTTCTCCTATGAAAGAGACCTCCTCGTCAGGAAAATACGTATTTAGAGGCTTGTATTCTCTACCCACGGGTTTTTCGGCAAGATGATCGGCCAGTGCTTGCCCTTTGATCGCTTTCTGGGTCGTGTAGACAATATCGAATTCACTCAGCAGGATTTGCCATTTGGCTAGCTTGCCCATGGGCATGGGCTTCTGAAAGATGTACTTTAGCGGATCCATCCTTGATATGAGATAAGTGGTATAGGCACAGAAATAATGCCTCAACTTCTGAGCTACCCAAGTCAGAGCACAACACGTGCGCTCTAGCAGGGAATACCGGGCCTCATACGGGGTGAACTTCTTGCTGAGATAGTAGATGGCTTGCTCCTTTCTCCCTGTTTCATCATGTTGTTCCAAAACACAGCCGAATGCCCCATCCAGTACTGCAAGGTAGAGCAATAGCGGTCTACCCGGTTCGGGCGGAACTAGGATTGGCGGCGTTGACAGGTATTCCTTGATTCTGTCGAAGGCCTTTTGACAATCATTAGTCCATTTAGTGGCGGCGTCCTTTTTCAACATCTTAAACATTGGTTCACAAATGACAGTGGACTGGGCTATGAACCGGCTGATGTAGTTGAGTCTCCCCAAGAAACTCATAACCTCTTTCTTGTTCTTTGGCGGTGCCAATTCCTGAATGGCTTTAACCTTTGACGGATCCAGTTCTATTCCTCGGCGACTTACGATGAACCCAAGCAATTTTCCGGCGGGAACCCCGAACGCACATTTGGCGGGATTCAGTTTTAAGTTGTACCTTCTCAGTCTGTTGAAGAACTTCCTCAGATCCTCCATGTGATTAGTGGCTCTCTTGGATTTGATGATGACGTCGTCTACATACACCTCGATCTCTTTGTGTATCATGTCATGGAAAATAGTAGTCATGGCCCTCATGTAGGTGGCTCCATCATTCTTTAATCCAAACGACATCATCTTGTAACAATACATTCCCCACGGCGTGATGAAAGCCATTTTCTCCGCGTTTTCTTCGTCCATCCATATCTGATGATATCCGGCAAAACAATCGATGAATGACTGCAGCTCATGCTTGGCGCAGTTGTCGATCAGGATGTGTATGTTTGGTAAGGGGAAGTCATCTTTCGGACTGGCCCGGTTGAGGTCCCGGTAGTCGACACAGACTCTGACCTTCCCGTCCTTCTTTGGCACTGGCACAATGTTGGCTAACCATGTTGGGTACTCCACTACCCTGAGGACCTTGGCTTTGACTTGTTTGGTAACTTCATCCTTGATTTTCAAACTTATATCTGGCTTGAACTTTCTGAGTTTCTGCTTTACCGGCGCACATGTTGGGTCTGTTGGCAGTTTGTGAGCTACAATAGATGTACTGAGACCGGTCATATCATCATACGACCAGGCAAATATGTCCTCATATTCTTTTAAGAACTCCGTGTACTCTTCCTTTTCTGACGGTGACAGGTGAACACTGAAGCGCGTTTCCTTGACATTCTCTGTATTCCCCAGGTTGACGACCTCAGTTTCGTCCAGGTTAGACTTAGGTCTATTCTCAAAGTCCTCGACCTCTTTAACGATCTCTTCTGGTATCTCATCCCCTTCTGAGTCTATATCCATTTGTTGCGTTACCTCGTCGCATGTCACACTCGTCGGTTCATCAAGATAAGTAATAGTAATGCTGTGTAAAATAAAATAAATGATAGAGAAAAATAATAAGAGCGAGACTTATAAGAAACTGAAATACTTTGATAAATTCCATAATTGTTTTGAATATCGGAGCTCTTTTTGAAATTTAAAGAAAGTACGAAAAGGAAATCAACTAGCAAAAAAGTAAAAGATGATGCATAGTGCTTTGTTCAGCCTTGCTACCCCGAAGCTTTCCGGGCCTTGGTAGTTCTGATGGACCAATTGTTGAGGCGCGCTCCTCGGCTCACGGCTTGTATGGAAGGGCCTTCCTCCCCTTCCTCCTCGAGAATGACATGACAGTCCATATTGTCATCTTCCAAGAACAGGTTCTTCATTGCTGCCAATGTTTCATCTTCCTCTGACCCATATATGATGTCTGCTGGCTGGAAAGTGTACTCTAGGCAGGGTATTGGGTGCTCCAGCGGGTAGTAAGGGCCGCGCCATGGTGGAGACCAGTTCTTGAATTCTTGCCAAGTATATCCATACCCTAACCCAAATGTGGTGCCATGTTTCTTCAGTTTGATAGGCTTGGTGATTCCTTGGAGGTTCTTGCCGAGCCCTTTGCCAGGTTCATACCCGTTCCAATTCAGTATACTTTCTATCTTGTTATCCCACCACTTATCTTTGTCCACGACGTTGACTCGCTCAATCTGGTGGTAGGTTTTTCCTCCTAGATTCCTTCTTCCTTCAATCGCTGGGATGGTTTGGCGACTGTATATGGGGTTACTCCCGTCACCATGAATAATCACCTCCTGGTGATTCCATTCGAATTTCACTACCTGGTGCAGGGTTGATGCTACAGCTCCAGCGGCGTGGATCCAAGGTCGTCCCAGTAATAAGTTGTATGATGCTGGGATGTCTATTACTTGAAAATCAACATCGAACCAAGCTGGTCCCATTTGCAGACATAAACTGATCTCCCCAATAGTGGACCTTTGGGAACCATCAAAAGCTTTGACGTTGATAGCCCCATGCTTGATTTCATGTAGACTCTTCCCCAATGTTCAGAGGGTCACCAATGGACAAATGTTGAGGCTGAACCCTCCATCAATCAAATTCCTAGTGATGAAATAGTCTCCGCATTGCACAGTGATGTGCAACGCTTTGTTGTGGCCTAAACCTTCAGAGGGCAACTCATCCTCGTGGAAAGTGATCTTATGACTCTCCAATATCTGCCCGACCATGTTTGCAATCTCTCCTCCAGTTATGTTACTGGGTACATACGCCTCGCTCAGTATCTTCATCAGGGCATTCTTGTGTGTCTCGAAGCTCTGCAGTAGAGCTAGAATGGAGATCTGCGCTGGTGTTTTATTTAATTGATCGACAACTGAGTATTCTTTCGCCTGTATCTTCCGCCAGAGATCATCGGGCCCAATTTCAATGGGCCGTCCAGAGGCCTGCTTATTTGATTCAGCTAAGTGCTCCGGAGTATAAATTCTGCCGGTTTTGGTCATACCCTGTGCTGCAATTGCTTCCCCAGACCTAGTCTTCCCCTTCCTTCTTGCCTCAGCGGTATAATCCCAAGGAATGGCCTGTGTATGGAATGGCGTTATGGATGACATTGCTACAGGAATGGGCACCCTTGTTTTGGGAGGTAATACAGCAACTTCAAATTGTGCAGGTGCCTTTGGAGACCCAAACTCCACCTCAATTGGCTATGCGGTCCTTGTGGATGACGGTGTTTCAAACTCGAGAGGCACAGACATGTTTACTTCAGCATCCCCAGAGGGCTGGATCTGGACTACGATTGGATTCAGTGTGACTGTTGGTTTCTTGGGCTCGTCACCTTTGGCAATCAATCCAATTGACCCTTTGGGGTCCCAATCATCTTCTACCTCGATCATATGCACGCCTCCACCCTATGATCAGGCAAGGGATTGTTGCGAACATTAGGAGCAGGCTCCTTCGCCACGATGATTTTGTTATCAATTAGAACTTGGATTTTGTCTTTTAAAGATCGGCACTCATCAATGGTATGCCCTTTCATGCCGGAATGGTATGCACAGGTTTTGTTTGGATTGACCCATTGGGAGGGACTGGAGTTATGGCGGGGATTGGGGTGACGTAATCGGCTGCTTTGAGTCTTTCATATAGCTGGTTGATTGGCTCGGCGATGGCGGTGTATTGCTTGGGAGGTCTACGGTCGAAATTAGGACGTGGCCTGGGGAAGTTTTGCCGGGCGGGAGGTGATTGGTAGTGAGAAGGCTGGGCATTATAGGCTTGGTAGACGGGTGCGGGTTGGGAATATCTTGGTGAGGTAGGTCGATATGTGGGGGAGGGAGATGATTGGTAAGCAGGTGATGGAATTTGGTAAGAGGGCGGAGGTGCTTGGTAATTGGGGATAGGTTGGTATGTGAGAGGGGGTACCGGGTAGGCTTGGTATTTTACTGGGGACTTGGTTCTATGTGCAACCATCACGGCACTCACGTCCTTTTTCTTGGACGTGCCACCAGACTGTAGAGCCTTGTCGGTAGCCTACAATGCCTCCAAATTAATGACCATACCACTTTTAATACCTTCCTCAATCCTTTCTCCTATCTTGATGATGTCTGAGAAATTCTGGCCCTCTATCAGTATTAGCCTCTCATAATACTGTGGATCCTGAGCTCGGACAAAAAATCTGTTCAGCTGTTCTTCTTCTAAGGCCGGCCTGACCTTAGCAGCCTCGGATCTCCATCGAGTAGCATACTCGCGGAATGTCTCAGTAGTTTTCTTTTTCAGATTCTGGATGTAGAAGACATCTGGTGCATTTTCTGTATTGAATCTGAACCTGTCCATGATCCTCATAATTCAGCCCTTCAATACCTTTGTTTCCTTCAACACCCTGGACTCGGCTAGTCAGTTTCTTGAGCTCGGCGACCAGGTTTTTGATGAGAGAGTCTTTGTCATCAGACTCCGGTGTGTTTGTAATGGGCTGAGTGTATTGTGGTAGGGTTTCCACATAGATGGGAGTGTGGTGGGGATGATCATTTGATGGTTCAGGGATGAGGAGCGGGGTGTTGTTGTGACATGTGTTGCAATTTTGATGAGTAGCGGGTTGTTTCTGCGGCTTCGGGATGTTCTGTGGAGGTATGGGGTGTTGAGCATTGGGAAAGTTGACGTTTGGAGTAGTGAGGGAGAATGACAAGCTCGCCAAGTTCCGGACTTGGTCTAGTTCTTCTTGAAATTTCAGTAGCTTCTGTTCGAGCTGGGCGGCACTTTCTTTGGACACCTGAATACCCTGAGGAACCTCTACCCTTTCAGCTGAGTTCTCCTTTCTGATGTTGCTCAAGTCTTCCATTTTTGCTTTGTTCTTGTTTTTGATAGGACTTGGAGGAGGAGGAGGTGGAGGGCCCTTAGATCTTGTGGAGTAGGATAATGATGCCAGAGTGCACGAACTAAACTTTGGGGAGAGGAATAAAAATAAAAGAAAAAACAAAAAGTGTAACAAGTTAGTATGGATTCCGAGAAAAAATATTACAATATTTAAACACGTAGTATAAGAATATGAATCGTGTCCTAAATTGGGTGCCTCGTTGTGCCCGAGGTAGGCCTAGCGACAAGTTAATTTGGATAACTTATAATGCTAAATGCCTGGTTTTATTGATAAAAATAAGACGAATCCCAAAACGACACTAAGATTGCATAAAGTAAAAATGTCACTAATGGCCATTGGCCTCATTACATTTTAAAGCAAAAAGGAAAAGAGACTCCTAACTATTCGGCCCCAGAAGGACCTTCCCCAGATTCGGCATCTTTAGCTCCATCGAACAGCATCACCAGCTCACGCAGCCCCAGCAGTAGATAAGCCCTAGCCAAATGTCCTCCTTCATTTCCCTCAGCGTTTTGGCAATTCTCGATCCTCCGGATGAATTTCCCTTCCAGCTCTACCAACCCTCGCTCCAAATGCCCTAGACGCTTGTTGGCGCTGACAGCCATATCCATCCATTCCTTGATCGAGTTTTGATTTTCTTCTTGAATTTCCTGATGTTCATTCTCGCACTCCCTGATCCTCTTGCGCAACTGGTTGTATTTAACCTGTATTTCAGCCCTCTCGTCGATGACCCTGTGACCTCGAACAGACCCGGGTTGTCCTAACCCAGCATGATCCTCTTCCAGCCAACCTAGATAGTATGGGGTGTAACCGGCATGATATCTGTCAGGCTCTATGGAATCCTTTTCTAGGATGATCTTGCTGTTCCACATGTGCTGAGCTTGACATTTGTATGGACTATCGTTGTCTTGGAAATCAGCCATGAAATGACTCATCTTTTCGACCTTTGGTACGACTTGCTTTCTCCCCGCCTGCCTCATGACTCGGAGAGGGACATAGGGATAAGTTCCCCTCAGAACAATGAGTATAAGAAATGGAGCGTCCCGAGAGCGGATGATGAACTCTCCAGTGGGGAACCATTCGAACATCCACTGCACCTTGCCTTCTTTCAAGTTTTCAAACAACTCTACCCATCCTCGAGCATCCCCCGGCTGAGCAAACATGTCAGGCATATTGTTCATTCTCTTGGGATGGTGAAAGGCTATATGATCATTCCACGGCCTTCGCGGAAGCTCTTGACGGTATTGACCCCTTTGGAGATGTTCTATAAGACATAGTTGGAGTAGTAAGTTGCAACCCTCAAAGTGACTGGCCCCTCGTTCACAGTTCTCCAAAGCTCGGTAGATTTCAGCAACAATCATAGGCACTATGCTGAAAGGCTGCCCTCCAATCCCTTCCATTAGTGTCTTGGTGACCATGGCTAGTCTGGTATGGATCCTAGCCTTCTTCATAGGAAACACCATCATTCCCAAAAAGCAGAACATAAAGACGAAAACCCTCCTATGGATATGCCCTAGTGATGTGAGGGCAAATTCATCTGAATAGGTGCGGTAGGACTTGCTATGACCGTACCTCTCGTACAGATAGTCGAAAGGAATATAGGAGTCCTTCAAACAAGTCAAATCTGAGTTTCTCTTCAACCCCATCATTTTGGAGAAACCCCTACCCTTGCGGTTTTCTGGCATGAGCAAACCCGGAGTCTCCCAAGGAATACCGGCTAACCCTCCTATTTCTTCGAGCAATGGGGTCATTTCAAGGTCCCCAAATCGAAACACTGATCTATCACTGTCCCAGAATAAGGTCGCAGCCTCTATGATTTTGTTGTCAGGCTGGATTTCCAAAAGAGAAGGTAAGTTCCCCAAATATTTGCGGACGAGAGTCTGGTCACTAGAGTGAAGGTCTTCCCACCAGCTTCGCAACCTTGGGTGAATGTGGGTTACCATGCCGAATCTGGGGATTTCGTGCCTCATTTTCTGGAAAACAAAGTGTTAGACCCCTACCCCACCGGACTCGACTATTTAAACCAATAATTAGCATAATGGCATTTAGTTCTCCAAATAAATGCACAGAATATGGTGTTGTCCGTTTGGGTTCCAAGGAAACCCAGTGGACTTTGGACAAGGCTATCTTAAGGAGTCATTATGTGGACAACATAACTGACTCGACTAGGTTTGACAGTGATGCATGAACAATTAAATAGAATAAGGTTTCTATGAGGTGCTAGACCGGTACCCTTGAGCGGACAACTCAAGAGGGAAAGGCACGGAACCGTCGACTGCACCGCTGATCGACTGGTTTTACCGCAAATATGCCTTTGCCAAATTTAGGGGGTAATAATATCGGAAGAGCGCAACAACTCATCAAGCGTTGCTATGGTATTTGTTTGGCACGAGTGGAATATGATGTTGAAGATGCAATTACAAAAATGAAACAAATTGTCACGTATTTTCACGTTCATAATGATTACAATAATTGCTCGAAAATTACAACGGTATTGGGGGAAAACAGTAAATGAAAGCGTTAAAGAAAGAAAAAGAAACAAAAAAGCCAAGTCAGTTTCGAAGAAGAAGAGAGATAAAGACATTAAATAAAAGCAATAAAGTCACGAATAACATGTAATGGTAAAAGCCATAAAATCTCCCCGGCAGAGTCGCCACGCTGTCGACGCCCCCTTTTTCTCGCGAAATCGGGTTTACTACATTTGGGAAGACAACTCTATTCCCGTGTGGGAATTGGATTTTTGGAATTGAAGAGTCGCCACCTAATGATTAAGTGCATTAGGACACTGAGAGTTTTGAGTTTGAAAACCAGAGTTCGGGTAAGGGCTAGAAATTATCTTGAGGGGAAGGTGTTAGGCACCCCTCAAGATCCACTAGTGTGGTTCCCGGCCATGCTATGTTGTGACTTTAATGCAAATAAGTACACAAATAACTTCACACTTAAGGGTTACAAATAGATACGTAACAAGCATGTTGGAATCAAGGTCTAGGTGATCTATAATTTGTTTTGAGGGAAGGTCTAAATGTAGAAAATTAATCAAGACATTGAAGAAATATTTAGGAAAAAAGGAATAATGCAGTAAAATAAAAGAGGGGTTTTGGGTAGTTGAAAAGACAGAATTTTATTGATATTAAACAAAGTCACATAAAGGAAAGGGGGTCCTAGGTTTGTAAAACACATGGATCATCCACACAACACCGGTAATCAATCGTACGCATAGTGTTATCATGTGATCATCATCTCCATGTCTACCCTTCCCACCCCGTTAAGGTATTTAAGCGCGGAATGGTATCGTTACCTACTGCATGCTATTACCCGTCCCACCTATCAGTCCTGGAGGTGTTTAGGACTACTGATCCTAAAAGGGAGGGAGCTTGGCTTTTCAGGGGTTTTAAAAGGATAAAATTCTAGGGCGACAAACAAAACACACAAAGCAGTTAATGGGGAAATAAGAACAATTAAAGGCTCAAGTAGGCCTCCTCACTTAAAGAAACGAATTGTTTAGCATGTCTTACACATACTGTTTAGGTCATTAATTAAAATTAGCGTAGGAAGAATTGATTTACCACATATTTCCCAGATAGGGAGTCCAGATTAGTCCTGCTTAGATGTAGTTGTCGAAAACTGGCAGTTGATTAATTATCTAACTATTGTTGTTAAACAGGGCCTATAGGCATGATATTTATTAAATCCTAGGGACGGAGGAATAAATGATTGCAAAAAGTCATTAGTTATAAGCTCTACGAGTGTTAAACAAATTGCCACTGATTTTTAAACTTAGGAACGAGTGGTGATTCTGATTAAGTTGATAGTTCCTATAGGCATGCTTTCTAGGTGTAACTGATTTTGAGGAGAGACCCTATAGGCAGGTTATCTCCTATGCCAACTCCTTTAAAGTTTGCTGCTCCGTCGAAGAACATTCTCCAGCCATCATAGCATTCTGCAACGTCTTCTCCTATGAAAGAGACCTCCTCGTCAGGAAAATACGTATTTAGAGGCTCGTATTCTCCACCCACTGGGTTTTCGGCAAGATGATCGGCCAGTGCTTGCCCTTTGATTGCTTTCTGGGTCATGTAGACAATATCGAATTCGCTCAGCAGGATTTGCCATTTGGCTAGCTTGCCCATGGGCATGGGCTTCTGAAAGATGTACTTTAGCGGATCCATCCTTGATATGAGATAAGTGGTATAGGCACAGAAATAATGCCTCAACCTCTGAGCTACCCAAGTCAGAGCAACACGTGCGCTCTAGCAGGGAATACCGGGCCTCATACAGGGTGAACTTCTTGCTGAGATAGTAGATGGCTTGCTCCTTTCTCCCTATTTCATCATGTTGTCCCAAAACACAGCCGAATGCCCCATCCAGTACTGCAAGGTAGAGCAATAGCGGTCTACCCGGTTCGGGTAGAACCAGGACTGACGGCGTTGACTGGTATTCCTTGATTCTGTCGAAGGCCTTTTGACAATCATTAGTCCATTTAGTGGCGGCGTCCTTTTTCAACATCTTAAAGATTGGTTCACAAATGACAGTGGACTGGGCTATGAACTGGCTGATGTAGTTGAGTCTCCCCAAGAAACTCATAACCTCTTTCTTGTTCTTTGGCGGCGGCAATTCCTGAATGGCCTTAACCCTTGAGGGATCCAGTTCTATTGCTCGGCGACTTACGATGAACCCAAGCAGTTTCCCGGCAGGAACCCCGAATGCACATTTGGCGGGATTCAGTTTCAAGTTGTACCTTCTCAGTTTGTTGAAGAACTTCCTCAGATCTTCCATGTGATTAGTGGTTCTCTTGGATTTGATGATGACGTCGTCTGCATACACCTCGATCTCTTTGTGTATCATGTCATGGAAAATAGTAGTCATGGCCCTCATGTAGGTGGCCCCAGCATTCTTCAATCCAAACGGCATCATCTTGTAACAATACATTCCCCACGGCGTGATGAAAGCCGTTTTCTCCACGTCTTCTTCGTCAATCCATATCTGATGATATCCGGCAAAACAATCGACGAATAACTGCAGCTCGTGCTTGGTGCAGTTGTCGATCAGGATGTGTATGTTTGGTAAGGGGAAGTCGTCTTTCGGACTGGCCCGATTGAGGTCCCGGTAGTCGACACAGACTTTGACCTTTCCGTCCTTCTTTGGCACTGGCACAATGTTGGCTAACCATGTTGGGTACTCCACTACCCTGAGGACCTTGGCTTTGACTTGTTTGGTAACTTCTTCCTTGATTTTCAAACTCATATCTAGCTTGAACTTTCTGAGTTTCTGCTTTACTGGCGGACATGTTGGATCTGTTGGCAGTTTGTGAGCTACAATAGATGTACTGAGACCGGTCATATCATCATACGACCAGGCAAATATGTCCTCATATTCTTTTAAGAACTCCGTGTACTCTTCCTTTTCTGACGGTGACAGGTGAACACTGATGCGTGTTTCCTTGACATT
>NW_017672420.1:119365-147732 GCF_001879085.1 Nicotiana attenuata | reverse complement strand
ATATATATGTATTATGAATTTCATGTCAGTAGCCCCCAGAGGCACTCAGATGTTACAGGTTGTATCTCCTCTATCTCTCTTTACATTACTGTTCTTATTTATGCTTTCCTGCTTTACATACTCGGTACTTTATTCGTACTGACGTCCCTTTGTCCTGGGGACGCTGCGTTTTATGCCCGCAGGTCCGGATAGACAGGTTGACATTCCTCCTAGTAGGCTATCAGCTCAGCGAATGTATTGGTGTACTCCACTTGCTCTGGAGTTGCCTATTTGGTCAGTATGCTTTGGATATGTATTGATTGGTATGGCGGGGCCCTGTCCCGACCTTTATAATTTTATGTACTCTTAGAGGCTTGTAGATAGATGTCAGGTGTATGGATACTTGTATGGCCTTGTCGGCCTATGTTTTAAGTTTACAAATGGTCATGTCGGCCTTATAGGCCCGTATGTCACATGTATAAGTTTGTATATCATGCTGGGTCATCATACGTTAAGTATTCCCTTATGTTTTATTCTTGTTATCTCATGAAGGGTTTTCTAGCTCATTTACCCATGATAGTATGATAGAAAGATATGTTACGTTGGTACTCGGTTGAGTAAGGCACCGGGTGCCCGTCGCGGCCCTTCGGTTTGGGTCGTGACAAAAGTGGTATCAGAGCAGTTCTGTCCTAGGGAATCTACAAGCCGTGTCTAGTAGAGTCTTGTTTATGGGTGTGTCGTGCACCACACTTATAAGCAGGAGGCTACAGGGCATTTAGGACTGTCACTCTTTCTTCTTATTCTAGATCGTGTGGTAGAGCTCAGTTGTAAGAATTCAAACTCCTAATTTCGACTTTAGTCGTAATACAACGATACCTACATCCACAAAGACAGTTGGTAAGAGATTGAATGTGGCTCTGGAAGAGCTGAGTTAGAGGAACTCGATTTTGCATCATGCTTATGATGAGTAAATGTAAGTTCTTCAACAGATTATATGTGTACTAAGTTGTGTGAGCTTCTTGATAAGGAGCCCCAAGGCATGAATATCTATCCACCCATATGGTAAAAAGTAATAAGAGAATCAGAAGGTAGATACAAGTTTCAACAAGCAAAAGAAGCAAGGTGAAGAAGGGTACGAGGTATCCAATTAGTGAAGATTATCAGTTTTTACAATTCAGGCAGAGAAACATAAGTATTATAAGTTACTTTCAACAATTACAGAGATATATACAATTAGCCCCACCCATCTCAGTTATGCCCTATGGGAGTTGGCAAATATAGTTTAAGAGAAGAAGGGGATAGTAAGATCCAATTGGGGTTAGAGTAACCCAAGATGGTAGATGGATTATTATCATTAGCTAACATTTCCGAGGGTTATTGCAAATGTTGTAATAGTTCTCCTTGTGAGACACCCCGATGGTGCAATCTAGAATAGTGCACTTAGATATGAAATACTAGAATATTCTGGAATTTCAGAAGATAGGTAGTGGAATCCAAAAAGGGATAAATATTTACCTTTTTATGGCTCCCGTCCCTAGTAAAGAGAGAATATTAGGCGACCTGAAGAGCCAGTGGATGGAGTAAGGGGAGTTAAAAGCGAAAGAATATTTTATTGAAGTTTTCAGAATAAGGTGATAAACAGAAGTATTAGTAGGAGAATAAGAAGAGAGTAAATAAAGTATTATGAGTAAGATGTGATAAATGGGTGATAACGGTAAATCAAAATATGACACGATGATAGAGTCTATAGTCAAGTGAAGGAATAGATAAGAGGTGACAGGCCTTGAGACAATAAAAGAGTATAGGCAAAAGGCTATATCCTCATACGAGAATTGAGTTGGTGACTCGAACATGATTACCAGAAGGAAAAAAAAAATTAGACCCCCGTAGTAATAGAAATTAGTATGGTCTAGTAAACAAGATAGAACCGAACATGAATTAGGGACCGGAGGATTTGATAGTAGTCGACATCGTGAGAATTTCAGAGATCGTGTTCCAACAGTAATAGAATAGACAACATACGAATAACCTTTAAAGGCCATTTAGGAAGTCGCTACCTAAAGCAAGCACTTTGAACAGAGTTAATATTAAGGGACTAACTGTGCTAGTTACACTAGGTGTCACCTTAGTGCGTAAGAAATTAAGTTATCCCTTGTACAGAAGGTTACCATAAGACTATTAAGGTTCATTGATGATGTGAAAAGATGCCAACGATGAAGAGGTGAAACATCTATAGGTAGATCGTCGTAGTACTAAATCTTAGTACTCCCCTAAAGGGGGGAATATGGTGTGATATGGTATTAATTCGGAATTAAGTGGTTCAGGTAACTATGGAATGGTAAAGGAAGAATGTGGTAAAAAGGAGAAAGGGATGATGTTGCATTTGTTCAGTTCCTACAGATATGTTGCGACTCCAGAACATTACACAAGCACGCCGTCGGAGAGAGGCAGTATGGGTTCCCACACCAGACGTTATTGATAAATAAGTGTGAATGAACACTTGATACATAAGAAGCCAGTACGAGTGGTAAGTTAAGATAAAGAAAATAACCCAAGAGAGATTATGCAGAATATATGTATATATGAGAATGGACCAACGAGTAATTAGTAGTTGATTCAGGAAGAGCCCGGTTATGGCTAGACAAGAAGTCACAGATAAATGAATAGATCATGCAAGATAAATGTAGTGAACCGCAGCATAGGGAATTCAGTCTCGTAGATACGAGATTGCAATTATCTGAAAATTTTCAGATAGGAGTTGAGACCGTTAAAGGTACCATTTAAGTTTTATGAAAATAAGAGAGAGTTCCAATAAGGAGACAATTAAAATTTGAGATTAAAAGTAACCCTACGAGCACAAGGGCATGAAGTTATGTAACTAAGGATTATTATAGGCAAGTAAGAACAACAAAAATTTCCTTCGGATGTACGATATAACAAGCTCGCAACTTTACAAGAGCCAGAAGGTCTCTCCAAGTACTACAACGAAAGATTAGTTGAGAAAATAAGGAAGAAGGTTTCCACCTAAGCATAGTGAGCTAAAGAGTAAATGATCTTATAACAACAGCCTTGCTACAATATTGTATACACTCCATAAGAAAGTGGCACCTATCGTGGCTAATGAATGGAAAAAAATAAAAATCAAAGGAGATGTTTGAGATCATATGAGGTACAGGAAATTACAGTATTCGTGGGCAATAAGACAAGCCAATTATTCATGCAACAAGTGATAGAACGACCACGAAAAGTAATTGCTTACATTTAAGGACAACTGAGAAGGCACCAAAGGAAATTTACGGTTCTAGCAAGTTAAAGGAAGGTTGCGAGTAGTATAAATAGATCGATGTAGGTCCTAAGGTGAAAATTGTAGAGCAACAAGGTTTTAGGTAGATAGGAGTAAGGATATGAAAAGGTGAGTGAGAAGGTGACGAGAATATGTATGTCCTCGGGATTAAATCCATCAAAACAAGGGAGCTGATGATTTCCATATGTAATAAAAAGCTCGGTACAGCCTGAATGAACACAGAGGAGTCTAAGACTAGGAGCAATTAGAAGAGACGAAATGCTGCCCCGTTAGTAGAATAAGGGTGTAATTGTGATAGATAAAAGGATGACATTTAGGCCTTTGATTGAGGAATAATTTAAAGAAAAGGGATTTTATGAATTGCACGGGATTGGAATACCCCCATAAGATGAATCATGTTAGGATGCTACGAAATACGGTTATTGAGGTATAGTATCGTCCCAAGGTAGATTGGGCAAATCACTTCAGATGTTCCCCGATAAGATGTGAGCCCTAGTGACAGTGTATTACGTAAGAGGTTGCAAGTTATCAGTGATAGATTATAGATCAACATTAAGGTGAATAAACAATAGATGGGTACAAGTTCCAAAGTACGAGATGAGATTTATTTGTTATTCTTAAGATGAATAATAATGAGGAAGCACTAAAGGACTTAGATTTATACACATAGGATAAGCAACGAGAGAGTAACCTGGAGTTGGGTAGCAAACCTCGGTAATAATAAACCGAAGTAAGTTTTATGATATAGTATAACCTACCTAGATGTAGTAAATCCATAAGGATAGATATACAAGGCTATGAAACAAAAGATAACAATAGTCTTAAGTTCGATAAAGTACCAAGCGAAAGATATCAGTACACCTATAGAAGCCTAGAGGGCCAGCTTGTCATAATTCTGTATATGTTCATATAGTGAGGCTTAGAGATTGGCTATAACATGGAGGAAAAAGGGAAGAAGAGTCGCTAGGCGCTCATACAAGAACACAGTCGTACATACTGCATGACATAAGGTAGCAAATGTTACGATGTTGGAAGAATTCCGACCACATGTCATGGCGTGACAAAGAGGCCTAAAAAGGGGGGATTGCCCAAGCGTTTAGATTTATTCACAAAACAGTTGCTTAGATGGCAAGATGAGCATTAAAGTATTCGTAAGAGCCATAGTTTATGAAACTGATAAGCGCATCAGTCAACATTCGAGGACGAATGTTCCAAAGGGGGGAATGATGTTACACCCCAAGTTTTCATACGTGAGAGTACGTCGTAAGTCATTGATGTAAGCTCGAAAATGAGATTATATTTGGAAGCAAATAAAGTAAGTTAATCATGTTACCTTGGAGGTTACAAATATTTAGGTTACAAATATTTAAGATCATGAATAACAAGTACCAAAAGGGTTGGAAAGCTTAGTCGCTAAACGAATTGAAGAAAATAAGTTTCGTCAAAAATCGACAAGTTTGGAATGTTGTAACATATTCTTTTGGGGTGAGACTAGGGTGATTAACATTATGAGGAGGTTAATTTATGAGTTATTGTAGTCGTATGATAGTCGTGTGTTATGTTTTTAAGTCAAACGAGTTATGGAACAAAAGTTAGCAAAGGTCATCACAAGTTGCATTCATAATGTGCTGAAATTTAGGTCAAATGTAGATGCACTTTTCTCCCAATATACTTGGAATAAATGGATGATCTATATATCAAATTGAAGATCTACGAGTCTAGTTTCCACCGCACTAAACCGTTTGTCAATACGACATCAGAGTAGAGAGATATTTGTGTTTTCGCGAGACCGCGCAAGCAGCTCCCAATGGGACCCACTTAGGCGGTGGTTGACCTACTTCAATTTATAAACGATTTGGACGCCTATTTTTCACTTATTTTCAACTCAACTTCGTCTCCAAACTTCTCCTAACCCCTCTAAACAGATTCCACAAGGGTTTGAAGTGATTCCAAAGTGATTACACCATATTTCAACATCAAAACTTAGTTCTAGTGAAGAACAACACCTCTTTGAGGTTGTGTTGTCATTGAGGATTGTTGTGGGCTGTATTTGGATGAAATTCCAAGTTGTTGCTGCTGTATAAGGTGAGTATAACAGCCTACTAATTGTTCTTAAGCTTGCTTGTATGTTGGTTAAGTTGTTAGGATGATAAACTACAAGATAGTACTTGGATTAGCTTAAGTCACTTCTATGGTGTTGTATTGCTATTGAGGGTTGTTGTGAGCTGAATATAACTTGGATTTCGACTTGAAGTTACTATAGGAGTTGTGTGTATTGTGTTCTTGCATGTGCTTAAGGTTATCTTGATGTTGATTAAGTTAAATGGATGGAGTAGACATGAACTAGTGAATAAAGCTACTAATTGAAGATAGTTGGAATTGAGGATTGTTTCCTTTGTTATAAATATATGGTATAAGGATGGAACCATTGATGAATGACTTCATTATCATGTTAATGATAGTTTTAAATTAATGTAAGAAGTCTATAAGGGGTGATATGGGTTATACGGATTCCAATCGGAGCTTGCCGCTCGTCGTGAAGTAGTTGTGACTTGTTGTTGTTATATGGTGTCTTGTTATTGATATTTATAGGTTGCTGGACTTCCCTGGCTGTTGTTGTTGGTGTATGGTATTGGAGGAGGCCCTTGTTACAAGGGATATGCTTCCCGAATTTACGTAGACGAGCTACTAGCTTAAGTTACAAATTTAGCCTTTGCTCAACACTGATTTTGAATCTCCTTATGCTATGATAGATCGAGTTGACTTGTTTGAAGAGTTGCTTAGAAGGTATTAAGGACTAAACATGTTTAAGGTATGTTAAGGCTCTTCCTTCATTCTTTTGGCATGATCTAAAGTGAAACGAACATAAACGATACGCTATTTCATAATGAATCTACTCCTAGCAACTAAGGTTGTCCATGTTATTCTTTCCTTACAAAGTTATTCCAAATTCCAAGAAAGTATATATGATCCTTGAGTCCTAGTGAAGTTCATATTGATGGTATGATGTCCATAATGTTCTTATGTCACTCCAAAAGGTTTAGAACGTGACTCCATGAGTCCAGCATGCATTATATATGTATCTACTTTACTCTACCGAGCCGCGCTATAGTCGGCCGGGTATGGCACCTATTGTGCAACCACTGATCAGTTGGGTTTACCGAGCTCCACGTGGCCGGGTACGATTCTACCGAGCCTTATGATGGTCGGGTACGTTTTTACCGAGTCCTCCTTGAGGCCGGGTATGATATGATGATGATGATGCTCACAGAGGCGTATGTTTTTAAAAGCTTGTGTATATATATGTATTATGCATTTCATGTCAGTAGCCCCAGAGGCACTCAGATGTTACAGGTTGTATCTCCTCTATCTCTGTTTATGTTACTGATCTTGTTTATGCTTTCCTGCCTTACATACCCGGTACTTTATTCGTACTGACGTCCCTTTTGCCTGGGGACGCTGCGTTTCATGCTCGCAGGTCCCGATAGACAGGTTGACATTCCTCCTAGTAGGCTATCAGCTCAGCCAAGGTGTTGGTGTACTCCACTTGCTCCGGAGTTGCCTATTTGGTCAGTATGCTTTGGATATGTATTGATTGGTATGGCGGGGCCCTGTCCCGACCTTTAAGATTTTATGTACTCTTAGAGGCTTGTAGACAGATGTCAGGTGTATGGATACTTTTATGGCCTTGTCGGCCTATGTTTTGAGTTTACAAATGGTCCTGTCGGCCTTATAGGCCCGTATGTCACATGTATAAGTTTGTATATCATGTTCGGTCATCATATGTTGAGTATTCCCTTATGTTTTATTCTTGTTATCTCATGACATGTTTTCTATCTCATTTACACTTGATAGTATGATAAGAAAGATATGTTACGTTGGTACTCGGTTGAGTAAGGCACCGGGTGCCCGTCGCGGCCCTTCGGTTTGGGTCGTGACAAAAGTGGTATCAGAGCAGTTCTGTCCTAGGGAGTCTACAAGCCGTGTCTCGTAGAGTCTTGTTATGGGTGTGTTGTGCACCACACTTATATGCAGGAGGCTACAGGGCATTTAGGACTGTCACTCTTTCTTCTTAGTCTAGATCGTGTGGTAGAGCTCAGTTTTAAGAATTCAAACTCCTAAATTCGACTTTAGTCGTAATACAACGATACCTTTCATCCACAAAGACAGTTGCTAAGAGATTGAATGTGGCTTTGGAAGAGCTGAGTTAGAGGAACTCAATTTTGCATCACGCTTATAATGAGTAAATGTAAGGTCTTCGGTAGATTATGTGTGTACTAAGATGTGTAAGCTTCTTGATAAGGAGCCCTAAAGCATGAATATCTATCCACCCATATGGTAAAAAGCAATAAGAGAATCAGAGGGTAGATACAAATTTCAACAAGCAAAAGAAGCAAGGTGAAGAAGGGTACGAGGTATCCAGTTATTGGAGATTATCAGTTTTTCCAATTCAGGCAGAGAGACATAAGTATTATGAGTTACTTTCAACAATAACAGAGATCTATTCAATTGGCCACACCCATCTCAGTTGTGCCCTATGGGAGCTAACATATATTATTTAAGAGAAATATGAGATATCTTGATCCGATTGGAGTTAGAGTGACCCAAAATAGTGGATGGATTGTTAGCATTAGCTAACATTTCTGAAGGATATTGCAAATGTGGTAATAGTTCTCCTTGTGAGACAACTCGACGGTGCACTCTAGAATAGTACATTTAGATATGAAATACTAGAATGTTCAGAAAATTTAGATGATCGGCACAATCCTAGAAGAGATAAATATTTACCTTTGTATGGCTCCTGTCCCTAGTAAAGAGAGAATGTTAGGCGACCCGAAGAGCCAGTGGACGGAGTAAGGGGAGTTAAAAGCGAAAGAATGTTTTGTTGAAGTTTTCAGAATAAGGTGATAAACAGAAATATTAGTAGGAGAATAAGAAGAGAGTAAATAAAGTATTATGAGTAAGATGTGATANGTGATTACACCATATTTCAACATCAAAACTTAGTTCTAGTGAAGAACAACACCTCTTTGAGGTTGTGTTGTCATTGAGGATTGTTGTGGGCTGTATTTGGATGAAATTCCAAGTTGTTGCTGCTGTCTAAGGTGAGTATAACAGCCTACTAATTGTGCTTAAGCTTGCTTGTATGTTGGTTAAGTTGTTAGGATGATAAACTACAAGATAGTACTTGGATTAGCTTAAGTCACTTCTATGGTGTTGTATTGCTATTGAGGGTTGTTGTGAGATGAATATAACTTGGATTTCGACTTGAAGTTACTATAGGAGTTGTGTGTATTGTGTTCTTGCATGTGCTTAAGGTTATCTTGATGTTGATTAAGTTAAATGGATGGAGTAGATATGAACTAGTGAATAAAGCTACTAATTGAAGATAGTTGGAGTTGAGGATTGTTTCCTTTGTTATAAATATATGGTATAAGGATGGAATCATTGATGAATGACTTCATTATCATGTTAATGATAGTTTTAAATTAATGTAAGATGTCTATAAGGGGTGATATGGGTTATACGGATTCCAATCGGAGCTTGCCGCTCGTCGTGAAGTAGTTGTGACTTGTTGTTGTTATATGGTGTCTTGTTATTGATATTTATAGGTTGCTGGACTTCCCTGGCTGTTGTTGTTGGTATATGGTATTGGAGGAGGCCCTTGTTACAAGGGAGATGCTTCCCGAATTTACGTAGACGAGCTACTAGCTTAAGTTACAGACTTAGCCTTTGCTCAACACTGATTTTGAATCTCCTTATGCTATGATAGATCGAGTTGACTTGTTTGAAGAGTTGCTTAGAAGGTATTAAGGACTCAACATGTTTACGGTATGTTAAGGCTCTTCCTTCATTCTTTTGGCATGATCTAAAGTGAAACGAACATAAACGATACGCTATTTCATAATGAATCTACTCCTAGCAACTAAGGTTGTCCATGTTATTCTTTCCTTACAAAGTTATTCCAAGAAAGTATATATGATCCTTGAGTCCTAGTGAAGTTCATATTGATGGTATGATGTCCACAATGTTAATCGATGGTGCAATGACCTTATGTCACTCCAAAAGGTTTAGAACGTGACTCCATGAGTCCAGCATGCATTATATATGTATCTACTTTACTCTACCGAGCCGCACTATAGTCGGCCGGGTATGGCACCTATTGTGCAACCACTGATCAGTTGGGTTTATCGAGCTCCACGTGGCCGGGTACGATTCTACCGAGCCTTATGATGGCCGGGTACGTTTTTACCGAGTCCTCTTTGAGGCCGGGTATGATATGATGATGATGATGCCCACAGAGGCGTATGTTTTTAAAAGGTTGTGTATATATATGTATTATGCATTTCATGTCAGTAGCCCCCAAAGGCACTCAGATGTTACAGGTTGTATCTCCTCTATCTCTGTTTACGTTACTGATCTTGTTTATGCTTTCCTGCCTTACATACTCGGTACTTTATTCGTACTGACGTCCCTTTTGCTTGGGGACGCTGCGTTTCATGCTCGCAGGTCCCGATAGGCAGGTTGACATTCCTCCTAGTAGGCTATCAGCTCAGCCAAGGTGTTGGTGTACTCCACTTGCTCCGGAGTTGCCTATTTGGTCAGTATGCTTTGGATATGTATTGATTGGTATGGCGGGGCCCTGTCCCGACCTTTAAGATTTTATGTACTCTTAGAGGCTTGTAGACAGATGTCAGGTGTATGGATACTTTATGGCCTTGTCGGCCTATGTTTTGAGTTTACAAATGGTCCTGTCGGCCTTATAGGCCCGTATGTCACATGTATAAGTTTGTATATCATGTTCGGTCATCATATGTTGAGTATTCCCTTATGTTTTATTCTTGTTATCTCATGACATGTTTTCTATCTCATTTACCCTTGATAGTATGATAAGAAAGATATGTTATGTTGGTACTCGGTTGAGTAAGGCACCGGGTGCCCGTCGCGGCCCTTCGGTTTGGGTCGTGACACTTTCGAGCCAGTCCAAAGCTTTCCCTCTAAGTGAAAAAGGGAACAATCTCAGTCTCAATGCATCCTCCGACACATTTGTCTGTTTGCTTCCCCAGCAGGTATCCACAAACCCCTTTAGATGTTTATATGCATTCTGATGGGGAGCGCCTGTGAAGTACCCTCTTTGCTCCAGTAAAGTCAACATAACATTTGTAATCTAGAAATTGCCCGCCCGGATCCGGGGTGGGACAATTGCACTTGCATAACCTTCATTTGGAAGCACTCGGGAGCTACTTGCAGAGCAGCTGGGGGAGGGTCTAGAATGTTGTCATTGGCCTGGCGGCCTCTTCTTTGAGCTTGAGGTATTAGAGGCACCTCATCTTCAGCATTATCATCTACCTCCTCCCCCGGGAGAACATTTCCAATAGGATCACTATTTGCCATGTTGTACCTGAATGAATTAACTCACACAAGTTAGTAAAATAGAAGGAAAGAAAAACAAGACACACAACTAGTCAGATAGATAGCCAAAACCGTTTAGCTCCCCGGCAACGGCGCCAAAAAGTGATCGGCTCCAACCCTACACCATGATATAATGGCAAGGAGTGGTCGATGCAGCTTTTACCTGAAAGGTCGAGATCGATATTCACAAGGAGCTAATATTGGTTGGGAGTTGGGTTTCTATCCAATCTAGCTATGCATGTTGTTCTTAATTGCACTTCTAACCATGCTTGGTTTTGTTTCTATTCTACTTTTACCGCTACTGATTGGTGAAAATAATCTAAGTACAATGTTTTTATAGGATTTTTCTCAATTGATAAAAAGCACTAGGGAAGTGACTTACAACTAGGCGAGTATCTAATGGGGTCTAGAATTTAGGGCAAGCTTGTTTTATTTGGGGTCGTGATATAACCTTTACACATAATTACTCACTCTATACCTCTCGGTAGTTTGAGTGACTTTGCCCTAATTGGCTCTCTTAAGCCCAATTGGGTGTTCAAACAATGCAAGTAAAATTGGATCAAGTCGGGTATTACTATCTCTAGGTTTAACCCTTTAATTGGGGCTATCAATCTCTTGAATGCACCCCAATTCCTTGTTAGCCTGAATTTCCTAGACTTAGTCCCTCTTTCTCAAGAAGAGTCTAAGTCATAAAGGCATGAACCAGTGTTTGCAACCACCAATTCTACAATTAAAGCATGAATCAAGCTAAATATCACTAACCCATAAACAATTAAGCCCTAAAATTGAAGACCCATTAAATGCGCACACTAGGGTTGGGTCGCAACCCTAGCTAATGGGTTTAGCTACTCATAATCAAGGTAGAAATGAAAGATGGAGATGAAATATAAGCCATAAAAGTTGATTACAAGAATAAAATCTAAGAATAATAGCTAAAGCTGCTCTAAAATTACTCTAAGTAGTAATATACGGCTGTTCACGAGCTCCTCAGACAAAAAGATGACCTAAAAATATGAAAAAGAACTATTTATACACAACTGAAATTACTGGACAAAAATACCCCTACGGAGGTTCCGCTGTCAGCAAAATGATGAGCACCTCAGCGTAAGGACTTTCGTGGCTGCGCAAAACAAGCGCGGACCGCGTTTCTTCACTTTTGTGCTTGGATTGGACTTGATTTCGCGGACAGCGTAAAAGTTACCGCCTCAGCGTTAGCCTCAACCGCGGCAGCGCAATTTGGACGTGGACCGCGCTCCTCAGTTAGGCTCACTTTGCAGGGTCTCTGAACCTTGATCGCCGCTCTCAGTGGACTTACACCGCTGCCGCGTCAGGTATTCCGCGGCCGCACTTGTTATCGCGGTCAATAGTCTCTGTTGCACCCAAAACACCCTCTCTGAACCTCAATTCCGCTGACCGCGTAATTGTGGCCGCTTCAGCGGTGGATCTTCCGCGGCCGCTCTTTTCCTTCGCGGTCAGCGCTTTTATCTCAGCTTTGAACTTGTGCAATTTTAACTCCTCCATGTGTTGATTATGGCTTTCTTGCCTTATTTTGACCAAACCCTGCAGACAAGCACAATAAGTTAGTTTTCGGGAATACTTTTACATATTTTTGATCCAAAACCTAAGCAAAAAAGAGCATAAGATAGGCTAAAATCCATAATTATCATTATCCAATGTAATTCAACTGCCATACTACACGTTTTTGACTAACTCCCAAAATTTTCGAAAATTTCGCCAGAGTTCCCTTTGTTACTGGGCCTATCCACCTGCCAGAGAACCCTAGAAACACATCCTAACAACATATACATAATCGAATGACGTAAGATAACAGAAAACAATACCAACTGTGGCTTCATAGGCAACATATAACCAAAAAGGAACACCTTTACATCAGCTGAACAAGTGATAAAAAATTCATAGGCGACAATTTCATAAAAGGATTACATGGCTATTCAAACAAGGGTACTTCTTCTTCATCTCTTCCTCGGCCTCCCAAGTAGCCTTTTCAACCTGCTGGTTTCGCCATAGCACTTTCACGGAGGCAATTTCTTTATTCCTCAACTTTCGAACTTGCCTATCAAAAATGGCAACTGGGATTTCTTCATATGATAGTTCTTCGTTAACCTTAATAGTCTCAACGAGCACAATAGCCGACAGATCTCTGGCTACCTTCTCAACGGGCACATACCTCGGACTCAATTTCCCTATCTTTCCAAACCGCATTATACCCTTCATGGGGGAAACCTTCAAGAATACCCAATCATCTTCTTTGAACTCCAAATCCCTACGGCGAACATCCGAATAGGACTTCTGATGACTCTGAGCAGTTTTCAACCGTTTTTTAATGATCTTGACCTTCTCCATAGCCCGATGCACAAGGTCTGGTCTTATCAACTCAGCTTCCCCAATCTCGAACCACCCAATGGGAGATCTACATCTCCTACCATATAACACCTAAAATGGTGCCATCTGAATACTAGCATGATAGCTGTTGTTGTAAGAAAATTCTATGAGTGAAAAATGATCGTCCCAGGTATCCTTGAAGTCAAGAACACGAGCACGCAACATATCCTCAAGTGTCTGGATAGTCTGCTCTGCCTGCCCATCGGTCTGTGGATGAAATGTTGTGCTAAGATTCACCTGAGTACCCAAACCTTGCTAAAATTTCTTCCAAAAATTAGTTGTGAACTGTGCCCCTCGATCCAAATTGATAGAAATGGAGTGCCATGCAACCTGACTATTTCCTTGATATACAACTGAGCATATTGTTCCGTTGTGTCGGTAGATTTAACTGGCAAGAAGTGTGCTGATTTTGTGAGTCAATCCACAATCACCCAAATTGAGTCAAACTTGCGCGGAGTGAGCGGTAGCCCCACCACAAAGTCCATGTTAATCATTTCCCACTTCTACATTGGAATTTCTATTTTTTGTGCCAACCCACTAGGCCATTGGTGTTCGGCCTTTACTTGCTGACAATTTGGATACATCTCCACAATTCCGCCACATTCCTTTTCATGTCATTCAACCAATAGACTTCCTTGAGATCATTATATATCTTTGTAGAGCCCGGGTGTACGGAATACCTGGAAGTGTGAACCTCGGTCATGATTCTTTCCCGTAGACCATCTATATTTGGAACACATAGCCGCCCTTTGTACCTTAGTGTACCATCAACATTGCCAAGAGAAAAAGCCATAGTTTTATGTTTATGAATCCTTCCTTCAATTGTACCAACAATGGATCATTGTATTGCTTCTCTTTGACCTCCACCACAAGCAATGATTCAGTCCTATTTTGCACAGTTACCCCGCCTTCATTAGAGTCTGCAAGACAAACTCCCAAACTAGCTAACCGGTAGACTTCCTTGGCCAACGGCCTCTGATGTTCCTCCAACTGAGCCAAACTACCCATAGATTTCCGGGTAAGAGCATCCACCACAACATTGGCTTTTCCCGGGTGATATAGAATATCGACGTCATAATCTTTGAGTAACTTCAGCCATCTTCTCTGCCTCAAATTCAATTCCTTCTGTTTGAAAAGGTATGAAGGCTCCTATGGTCTGTGAATATATCCACATGGACCCCATACAAATAATGACGTCAAATCTTCAATGCTAAAACCATCGCCGCAAGTTCTAAGTCATGTGTTGGATAGTTCTTTTCATGATTCTTGAGTTTCCTAGAAGCATAAGCTATGACCTTTCCATGTTGCATTAATACACACCCAAGCCCGATCCTTGAAGCATCGCAATCTACCACAAAACCATCAGTACCCTCTGGCAAGGTCAACACCGGCACGGTAGTCAATCTTGATTTCAACACCTGGAAGCTCCTTTCACAAGCATCGGACCATTGGAACTTAACCGCTTTCTGTGTCAATTTAGTCAACGGAGAGGCAAGAGTAGAGAACCCCTCCACAAACTTCCTATAATGCCCTACTAAGCCCAAGAAAATAGGAATCTCTATTGGAGTTATAGGTCTAGGCGAATTCTTCACCGCTGCAATCTTTTGAGGATCAACCTTAATTCCTTCTTTAGAGACGACATGACCCAAGAATGTGACAGATTCAAGCCAAAATTCACATTTCGAAAACTTCGCATACAATTGGTGCTGATGAAGAGTCTGCAGAACTACCCTGAGATGATCGGCATGGTCCTCTCGACTTCGTGAATATAGAAGGATATCGTCAATAAACACTATTAAAAAGGAGTCGAGAAAAGGCTTGAAGACTTGATTCATAAGATCCATGAAACTACCGGGGCATTTGTTAGCCCAATAGACATTATCAGAAATAAAAAATTGCCCATACCTTGTCCTGAAAGCTATTTTCGAAATATCCTGCTCCCTGATCTTCAATTGGTGATACACTAAGCGTAAATCAATTTTGGAGAAGTACCTAGCACCCTGTAATTGATCAAACGATTCATCTATCCTTGGTAGTATGTACTTATTTTTTATTGTGACTTTGTTGAGCTGCCGGTAGTCAATACACATCCGTAGCGATCCACCTTTCTTTCTTACAAAGAAAACCGGTGCGCCCCAAGGCGACATACTCGGTCGGATGAAGCCTTTCTGTAGCAAATCCTTGAATTTTTCCTTTAGCTCCTTCAATTTTGCCAGTGCCATTCTGTAAGGTGGTATAGATATAGGTTGCGTGCCTGGCATCACATCAATCCCAAAACAAATCTCCCAGCCTGGTGGGATCCCAGGGAGCTCATCTGGAAAGACATCCGGAAATTCATGCACAACTGGCATAGAGTCAAGTGTAGGTGCCTCAGCATCGATGTACGTGACCCGGACCGAATGATAGATACACCCCTTGTTAATCATCTTCGTGGCCTTAATGTAAGAAATAAACTTACCTTTTGGCACCACATTATCCCCCTTCCATTCAACGACTGGCTAATTTGGAAATTCAAACCTCATAGTTCTAGTTCGACAATCAAGCTTGGCAAAACACGAATAAAGCCAATCCCCAATTCAAAGTGATCGACCATGGTGTCTTGACCACGCACCGTGACAACACAAGTTCTATAAACCCGCGCGACCAAAATAGACTAACCAACCAGAGTAGATATAGAGAACGACTCATGGAGTTGTTCCGGTTCTATCCTAAATTCCATAGCAACATAAGGAGTGACATAGGACAAAGTGGAACCAAGATCAATAAGAGCATACACATCATCAGATTGGACAGTTAATATACCTGTGACAACATCTGGAGAAGCCTCTGCACTATGGCAACCACTTATAGAATAGAAACGGCTGGGTTCTCCCGAACTCTGTGCACCACCCCTAGCTGCACGACACCCTGCGGGTGCGGGAGTGCCTCGAGCTGGAAGGGGTGCTGAAGATGTAGCAGCTGCAAAACTGGATGGTTGTGCTGTGCCCCTGCCTGCACCCTGGCGGGATGAATGACACTCTCTCTGAATATGACCCCTCAATCTGCACTTGTCACATATAGGTAGGTCCATGTAGCATATCCCCAATTGCATATTCCCACACCTGGGGCATGTGGGCTTCCGCTGCTGCTGAAATCTCCCTCCTGACCGGCCCTGCTGGTGGGGTCCCCTGTTGCCCTGACTAGGCCTGAAATGACTCTACTACTGCTGACTGGACCGTGATGGCAGTGCACTGGCTGAAGACTGAATAAAAGACTGGGATGGCCCTTATGACCCTCCCGTGAATGTTGACCTACCACCACCAAATGAATCTCCAAGGTTTCCCGCGGACTGGGCCATACTTATACCCTCTCGCTCCATTCTGACCTTCAACTTACGGTTCTCTGTAGCTTGAGTAAATGCCACCATCTTCCCATAGTTCATGTCAGAATTCAAGGCAGCTGTATCGGCCTCATTGATAACCAAGGGGCTAAGGCCCTGCACGAACCGACACACTCTATCCTCCATAGTGGACAACATGTGAATAACATACTTGGACATGCGCGCGAACTCCATGTGGTACTCCCACACACTCTTGCTACCTTGCTTTAGGTTCTCAAACTCAGCGGAACGGGCTTCCTTTGTCTCGGCAGGCAAGAAATGATCCATGAAGGCGTCAGCAAACTCATTCCACCTCGCCGGAGGGCTCCCTCCTCATGGGAGTCCTCCCACAACTCAAACCAAGAATAGGCCACCCCTTTTAGGCGGTAGGCGGCTAACTCCACTTCTTCTATCGCAGTAGCACGCATAACTCGGAGAGTCTTGTGCATCTCATGAATGAAATCCTGAGGGTCCTCCTTTGGGTAACACCCGTGAACACTGGAGGATCTAACTGAAGGAACCTGTTTACTTTGGAACTAGCAGAATCCCCTTGCTGGCTAGAAGAAGTAGGTGCAACATTTGATCTCTAGGCCTGGGAAGCACTATGTGAGCCAACATGTGTATGGCTCCCCTAAGTTTCTCATCAGAAACACCGGGACCAGAAGCTGGGGCTGGAGGTGGAACCGGAATATCACCTGGAGAGATTGTTGCACCCTCAGTAGATGAAGAAGCTGGTGTATCCTAGGAAGGTGTAGCGGAATCAGGTAATGTAGTAGTCGGGGAAATATTCTCGCCCCTCGGGTACTCACCAGCACCATCAAATAAAGAATCAACTGTGTCACAACCCGGATTCCCCACCCTCGGGGGTCGTGATGGCGCCTACTCGTGGAAGCTAGGCAAGCCAAGAACCATAGCAAACATTAACCTATTTCGTTTTATACATGATTAAACAACTAAATTATCAATGAATAAGCAGTTAAAAGACAACGAAAAGTAAAATTTAGCGGAAGTCTGAACTAAATATAGAAACAGCGTCTAGATAGCCAATACAAGTCTCTACCCAGCACCTGGTGTCACAACAATACACGGACTATCTAGGATTACTACAAATAAGAGTCTGAAATAAAGGACATAGTCTGTCTCGAATACAAATGTCAACAGAACATGAAAACTGAAAGAAGAGACGCCGGGCCTGCGGACGCCAGCAAGGCTACCTCGGAGTCTCGTGGACTGAAGGTCGGCTCCCTAACTACTGCTGCGCACCGTAAGCTGCTCCAACACCTGGATCTGTGCAAAAGAGCACAGAGTGTAGCATCAGCACAACCGACCCCATGTTCTGGTAAGTGCCTAGCCTAACCCCGGCGAAGTAGTGACGAGGCTAGACCGGACTACCACATAAACCTGTGCAGTTAGATGTACATATACAGCGGAATCGAAATACAGAGACAAGTAATCAATATGGGAGTGGGAGCATGCTATGGGAGAAATAACAATTTAAGTAAAGGTCGTCCAGTAACGAAGGGAAATAACACAACTCAGACATTAATAAAGAAACAGAAAGCAACAAGTGCACGGCATCACCCTTCGTGCTTTTACTCTCATCCTCACCAAGAAATGATATAATAAAGTGTGCACGGCATCACCCTTTGTGCTTTTACTTTCTTTCCTCACATATAATCAATAGAATCGGCACGGAATGGTACATCGTGCGGCACGACATCACCCTTCGTGCTTTACTCTCTTTCCTCACCATAAGCAAACAATGCACGGCATCACCCTTCGTGCTTTACACTCTTTCCTCAACATAAGCAAACAATGCACGACATCACCCTTCGTGCTTTAACACTCTTCCTCACCCAAACAACAATCACAAACAAGGGGCAAGGGAATAAACAAAATAATAAAAGAAATCCCGGCAAGGGAATATAATTGAACAATTAAATCCCGGTAAGGGTACAACATCAATAATCTCAACATCCCGGCAAGGGAAAACAATCAATAAACAACAATATCCCGGCAAGGGAACAATTTAAATACTCTTTCTTTCCTTTAAATTTATACTTGAGCCAATGCTCCAAAGGGGTTCAACCATTTCATATACGTTCACAATTGAAATATAACTTGAGCCAATGCTCCTCGTTGTTCATAGGTCACAATTTCCTTTCACAAGCTTTTCACAACAAATAGGAATCACCACCAAGGCAAGAGAAATACAACGAAATCAAGATATTCACAATTTAAAGACTCACGGTCATGCTAGACACCAACGTATAGATACTCGTCACCATGCCTATACGTCGTACTCAACAAGAAGCAATTAGCAAATAAGACTCAACTCCTAGTCCCTCAAGCTAGGGTTAGACCAAACACTTACCTCAATGCCTTGCACACAACTTAAGCCTCAAGTATAGCTTTAACCCGCGATTCCACCGCCAATTCGCTCGTATATAATCACAAATTACATAATTACATTAATAAATACTAAATGAATCAACCCCAATGCATGAAAATGAGTTTTTCCCAAGTTTCACCCAAAAAGTCAAAAATCGCCCCCGGACCCACGTGCTCAAAACCCGAGGTTCGAACCAAAACCCGATTACCCATTCCCCCACAAACTCAAATATGTAATTTGTTTTGAAATCGGACCTCAAATTGAGGTCCAAATCCCTAATTTTTGAAAAACCTAGGTTCTACCCAAAACACCCAATTTCCCCCATGAAAATCTTTGATTTTAGGTTGAAATCATGTTAAAAGATGTAAATGATTGAAAGAAATGAGTAAAAACTAACTTACAATTGATTTGGAAGAAGGTTTGTTCTTGAAAAATCGCCCAAAGGAGTTGTGTTTTGAAAATGGTGTAAAAATGACTTAAAAATCGACTAAGTATAGAAAATGCAGGTTGCAGATATGGTAATTGCGAATAGGGGTTCGCAATTGCGAACTCCGACCTCTGCAGATGTGGGAATTGCGAAACAGGGTTCGCATTTGTGAACCCTTCAGAAATCCCAAAGTTTCGCATTTGCGAAACAATAGTCGCATTTGCGACTTCGCAATTACGAAGAAAATATCGCATTTGCGATCACAGAGGATTTAGGCAGGCATCGCATTTGCGATGCATGGCTCGCATTTGCGAGCTCGCATTTGCAAGACTGGCTTCGCAAATGTGAAGCCTGCAGATCAGAACACACCAGCTATTTTTCAAAGTCCAAAAATGCACCCATGGCCTATCCAAAACTCACCCGAGCCCTCGTGGCTCCAAACCAAATATACACACAATCTCAAAAATATCCTACGGACTTATTCGTGCGATCAAATCGCCAAAATAACATCATAAACATCGAATTAAACCTCAAAATCCATGAATTCTTTCAAACTTCATAAAACATCAAATTTTCCAATTTAAGTCCGAATCGCGTCAAACGACGTCTGTTTTCAACCAAATTTCACAGGAAGTACTTAAAACATATATAAGACCTGTACCGGGCGTCGGAACCAAAATACGGGCCTGATACCATCGCTTTCTAATCAAATTTCATTTTTAATTTCCTTAAACAATTTCAGAAAACAATTTTACAAAAAAAATTCATTTCTCGGGCTTGGGACCTCGAAATTCGATTCCGGGCATACGCCCAAGTCCCATATTTTCCTACGGACCCTCCGGGACCGTCAAATCACGGGTCTGGGTCCGTTTACCCAAAATATTGACCAAAGTCAAATTTATTCTTTTTAACATCAAAATTTAGCATTTTTTTTATAGAATTTCACATTTATGCTTTCCGGCTACGCGCCCGGGCTGCGCACGCAAATCGAGGCGACTCTAAATGAGGTTTTCAAGGCCTCGGAAGCACAAAATTCATTTAAAACAGGTGATGACTCTTTGGGTCGTCACAAACTGCCACTCCTGGGGCTGCATTGGCTCTTTGTCCAGTTCTTGCTTTCTTCTTAGGTGACATGTATTGAATGTTAGAGCAAAGCACGAGTTAGAGGAGGAATAGTCTCACATTAAGTTTTATCGCACGATCCAGAATATCAAAGAAGGGTATTATTCCTAAATGTCCAAGTAGCCTCCAACTTATAGATGTGATCGACAACACACCGATAAGAAGGACTCTACTAGATACGACTTCGAGACATCTTAGGACACTTTAAAACCTTAGGCTCTAATACCAAGTTTGTCACGCCCCAAACTCAGGGAGCACGATTGGTGCTCAACCGAGTGACCCGGTCGAGCAAGGCTGTTAGAAACTTTCTACACGAACTCATTCATGACAAAAAGAAGACATATCACATTAATTAGACAATAGGGAGATCGTGTATACAATACCAAATCATTTCCATTAGTTACTTCATTTTTAATGTCTTAAAATATGCATATTTTCATAGGCTATAGTGGAATAAATGGTTCAAACACAACATAACTCGTTTGACATTCCCAGCACCCATATACAACCCACACTATGTCTACGGAGCCTTTAATAATTACAAGGATTATACTAGTGGTGCCGGCAATAAGGCTCCGGCTATACCTCAAAACGTGATAAGATAATGAACAAAAGATATATATATAACCCCAGAATGAAGTAGGGCTCACCAAGTCTGTTGGGAGGAGGGTGTACTGCTATCACTGCTCAATACTGCTTGCCGTGGAACCACCTGCATCCATTAAAGATGAAACGCCCCCGGCAAAGGGGCGTTAGTACTGTCAAATAGTACTAGTATGTATAACTATTTCTGGCCTTGCACCGACCATCAAATGGACCATGGACTAAACAGCCACTGCCTGAGAGAACTATGTCCAGGGGAAAAATACCATCTCAATAGAATAAATAATAATACAAGGAGGAAAAATCATGAACTCAATAGAGACCTCAAACAATACCAAAACATTAAGTTATGAACCACATAAGTTTCAAGTAAATTTCCATGTTTTTATGTTGGGAGATCTTTAGTACCCATATACATCGTTAAAAATACCACCGTATTTATACACAGAGTCTGATCACGGCCCGATCAGCTAGTCCCCCTCATTTGAGACATCAACCACAATAAAATTTCAATTACAATTTCCAGCACAATAATCACCATGTGTGCGGCATGGCGTCCGATCACGGCCCAATCGGCTAGGTCGTCTCGCCCGAGACATTAACCTTTTCTATCAATCATCTCACTTCATACTTCTTTCACATCTTTTCAATTCATTGGAACTAGTGGCCACAATTATAATATCATTCTTGGCACTTGATCGTATTTCATATTTTATGACCCCTTTTTTACTTTCACACATCATTATCATTATCATTATCAACAACAAGATTTTTCAATTCAGGACTTTAGGTACACATGTGAGAAATTAAGAGTCTTAGACATATAGAGATTTTTCACATAATTTGGCATGATAACCTTCATTCAAACTTGACTTGAAGTCATAACATTTATAAAACACAACCCATACTTTGAATACATCCTCAAATGATAACATAGCATGATAAAAGCATTTGAAACACATATTGAACATATATCTTTCAACACAAGTTTATTCGGAATAGACAAATTTCATAATGATCAACTCAGGTCTTATATAACTTACATGAATACCATGGAATTCCATTCTAAGAAAAGGGGTTTAGCCAACATACCTCACTTGAGCTTCTTTAAACTTTAAAATATTCCGAAATTCTTAACAACTTCAATCTATTTTAGAAATATAACAAGTTGAACCAAAATTAGGAAGATGATCATGATTTTAGCTCATTTGAGCGTTTTATCAAACACTAGGTGTGCATTAAGGTTTTAAGGTCCTCTTATGAAAGATTCCATCAACCCACAACTCATTCTTTACCATTTTTAGCTCACAATATTCCTACACCCTTTGATAACACATGCATGCAAGATAAACAACTCCCATATCAAAGAATTGTCCTGCTAATTACTCATTTTTAGTTAAATTAAAAATTAAGAGTTAGGGTGTAGTATCTTACCTCAAGGATGAAGAGTTGAAGGATAAATAGGTGAAAAATCACTCTCCCACTCTAAGACACTCTCTCACTCTCAAAATATCAGGTTTTAGCTAAAAAAGGGTCTATTGCATCTATTTTAACGAAGTAGGGTTGGGTTATAAAAACTCAAAAATGAAGCTCTGGAACAGGATCTGCGGTCGGAAAAATGGGCCACATAATGGCCCTCCGAAACTGTCATTTTCTGCTTCACTTTGCGACCAGTCTGCGGTCCGCAGACCTGTTCAGCGGCCGCATAATGCGCCGCAGAACCTCCCTCCGAAAAATTTCCAAGCTGAATCTACTATCTGTGTGCGGCCGCATAATGGACCATAAATTGGTCCACAATTTTTGCTCAAGTTTCTACTTCACTCTGCGGCCATTCTATGGCCCGCAGGGTGATTCTGCGGCCGCATAGTGGGCCACAGAAATACCTTTTCTGCCAATAATTTATTTTGACTCCTCAGCGCACTGTTCAACCAAAAAAGTCCGTACCGCGGCGAGCTTGTCTTTAACACATAAGTCTAGCTCGGCACCACGGAATTCCAAGTTTTTAGGTAAGATTTTACGGGGCCTTACAGATGCTATTTAGGAATTAGCTAGTGCGTCCTGAATTTCAGTTTTTGAGTTTAATTTTTCAGGACAAAAATATTCTGAATTATCCCGAAGTTAAAATTTTTGGTTTAAAATTTCAAGACAAAATAAAATATTGGTTAATCTCTAAATAGCATCTCTGAGAATGGCTATTTGTGCAATTGCCCCATTTTTTTTTTAAAAAAAAAATAACATCGTATATCCGCTCCAAAAAATAATAGCTGAAAAAATATATAAATTTTTTATATTAATATATAATATACATTTCTTCATATGATTAGTATATTTTTTTTTATGTATATTTAGCTAGCGAATATAATTTTTTTTTGATCTATCACCAAATGTGTAACTTGCCCTTTTTTTCGTGTAGTAGCGTATGGTCGTGTAGTATACTAGTATTGAATTTCCTCTTGATATTGTATGATTTAGTTTCCTTTGTCAGTGCTGCTATTATAGGAATATATTGCCTTCCTATCACTAATTGAATTTATATCCATCTTTTCCTTGATCTTATTGATTCACTTTTTCCTGCATAAATTCCTATCTAATCAACAACAGAATCATTCCCTACTAACTGCTTTACAAGGTTTAATTATCTTACCACAAGTAGTAGAATAATATAAAAAGAAAGTGATTCAACGCATAAATTCTTGAAATCCAAATTATATAAATTTTAGTAAGAAACGACTAAACTCAAAATTTTTCTTTTTTCTTGTATAAATTTCAAGAACCCTCTTCACCTTATAATTAGTTTTTTATTTTTATTTTCTCAGTATGAGTATTAATTCTTTGATCATCATCTTCTTGTTATTATTGATATATCCACTAGAGCTTTCAACAGCAAGAAAATGTTTCTTTACCCCTAAGTATGAGGTACACATTATCAACAATCTTCCTTCTAATACCCCACCATTAAAAATTCATTGTGCTTCTGGAGATGACGATTTCGGAGATTATTTTCCTTCAATAAATGAAGACTACAATTGGTCTTTTTGTGGGAATCTTTTTGGTAGAAGTTTGTATTTCTGTCATTTTTGGTGGGAAAAAGAAAAAGTTTTTGATGTTTTTAACAACACAAACACTTGTGTCTCAGGTGGACAAATTCCATATTTTTCAAGGCAATGTGTATGGGTGGTGAAGTCAGATGGTTTTTATTTGGGACATTATGAAGATGATGGACATCTTGATAAATATCTTTATACTGGTTGGTCTTAGGGAGTTGGATGTATGTTTTTGCTTGTAAAAGTAAGGAAAAGAAATATTGTGATTGCAATACAATGTGGCTATTCTTGCATATTTGAAAAAAAAAAAGTGGCTATCTTGCTTAATTATCCTCTTCTTGGTTATTCTAAACTTGATGTCCATTTTTTCACACTTGGAAGTTTATTATATGATTGACCTTTACTTTTAGTTTGCCTTGGATTTAATTACTTGAAATTAGTCGCGGAGTCTTAGTTCAAGGGTGGTCAATTCAATCCCCTTTTTGTAGAACATTACGTTGTTTGTAAGTAAAATATTTTCTTTTATGTATGTATATTAATTGTTGAATTTCTCACCACATGGCACAAGGTAAGCTTCTAGCATAGTGATAAAGGAAGTTCAGAAAATATTTTAGGTCTCTCTCATGACATATTTTAGTATTTTTTGAATTCACTTGTCTCTAATTCTACCTTTGCCCTTGTTTGATATGCTATGTCACTTTGACACACTACTAGAATTCCTGCAAAAAGCGACCAACGTTGGTCTATCAAGGAAAGCGACCAAAGTTGGTCGCTAAACTGGTGAAAATAAGAAAATAATGATTTTAAATAAATTAGCGACCAACGTTGGTCGCCACTTGGTCGAAAATTTTGTCAAACTGTTGACCGGACTGGTCAGACTTGCTTGGTCAAAGAACTACTGACATTAGCGACCAACGTTGGTCGCTTCTTGGGACCCACCTATGAAATTTTAATAATTATAATATTATTTTTAAATAATAATAAAATATAAATAAATAAAATTTAAAATTTGCGACCAAACTTGGTCGCTATATAAAGAGTAAACAGATGGAGACCAACTTTGGTCGCTAATTTGGGATCCAGTTATAAAATTTTAATAATTATAATTTTGTTTAAAAAAATTATAAAATATAAATAAATATAATTCAACTTTAGCGACCAATGTTGGTCGCTCAGTAGAATATAGACCAACTTTGGTCGCCAAACTGGGACCCAGTTAATATTTTAAAAATTATATGAAAGATAAATAAATCTGATTTAAATTTAGCGTCCAACTTGGGTCGCTAATTTAAAATTATGTATGTTTAGCGACCAAAGTTGGTCGCTATTTAGGTCACCATTGGTCAAAATTAAAAATCACTTTTGTATTTATTAAATAAATAATATAAATGTTAGCCGTTAACACTTTTGTAATACAAGGGATGAATAGTACTACGAAGCGTGCGTGTGTGTCTATATATATATATATATATATATATATATATATATATACTTACGCTATACTATGCATTAAGTATAAGTGTATTAGGTAATATTATATCGGAAATATAGCTTTTATATATAATATTATATATTATATATATATTACGCTATACTATGCACTAAGTAAAGTGTATTACGTAATATTAATCGAATATAGCTTAATATATATATATAATATATAATATATATATAATACTTACCTACTATGCACTAAGTATAAGTAATTAGGTAATTATATCGAATATAGCTTATTATATATATATATATATACTTACGCTATACTATGCACTAAGTATAAGTGTATTAGGTAATATTATATCGAATATAGCTTTTATATATATATATATAGACTTACGCTATACTATGCACTAAGTATAAGTGTATTAGGTAATGTTATATCGAATATATATACTTACGCTATACTATGTACTAAGTATAAGTGTATTAGGTAATATTATATCGAATATAGCATCTGAGAAGGGAGGATCCTTGCACACCGGAGGTGCGATCAGCCTAGGGACGATAAAACGAAGAATGGTACGTAATTGCTTAATTTATTTTAATTTTCCAAAGTATATATTCTGTTTATTAACTAAAATTTAATGAGTTTTTCAGGAAAAAAAGTTGGGGCATCCGGATGAACCAAGATGAGCTCTTCAAGGAGACTCATATTGTAAAGAAGAAGAAAGAGAAGGACCAAGAAAGGTGGGTCGAGGGCCGAGCCTCGACTGTACATGTAAGTTTTTACTTTTCATTAAAAATTTTGATTTACTTTTATATAAATTTTGAAATAGTAATTCAATGTAATTTTTCTTATATGGGTCGCTTCACAGCTGAAGTGGAGCAATTCAACGCAGTCAGCTACCTAATGAGTCGGGCGCGCAATCCAACTATCGGACGAGGAATGCTGAGAAATGTGGACGCAGGCTGCTGGCGTTCCAAAATGGGGGAAGGTATACGGGCTTCCTAATAAGAAAATTCCATCGCTATAAGTGTGGAATGCAAGGAATATGGACCTTCCTCCCAACCGAGCAACTTGATATGGGAGAGTCTCTCCTCTATGCGGGAGACTGTACAAAGCTCACATCCGAGCTAGAAGCCGCCAAGGAGAGAGAAAGGCTTAGAGATATGCAGTTCTGGCATGCAAGCTCAGTACAAGGGCATGCAAGAGCAGATCAAATCTCTCCTAGCTTCTGGCAGTTTTTCGATTCCCCGGTCTCGTGAGTCATCGCCAGAGGCTCGCATTCCCCGTGCTCGTTCCTCCGTCCTCCCGTGATCGTTCTTCTTTCCCATCCTCACAAATAGCCCATTCTGGATACCGTCATGGTGAAGAAAGTTCATCAGACGTGATGATAATGATGTACAGAACAATCTTTGAACTTATTAGTTTATACTAGACAAAATACAATCGGTTTTCGAATGGTTTTGTAATAATAATTAACTTATTAGTTTTGGTTAGCTTAAAGTATAAAGTTCTATTGAACTTTAATACTTTGTTCGTATAATGTTGTTATTGTGTTATTGTTGTTGTTGTTGTTGCTTTTTTAGTTGTTGTTGTTTGTTGGCATAAAATGCCTATTTAGGAATTTTGGTAAGCTGGCAGGTGTGTGTAGCTGCCAAAACAGGCAGTTCCTGCCAGCAATATACCAAAAAAGCGACCAAATTTGGTCGCTATTTGGTCGCTTCTTTATTAAAAAAAAAAACAATTTTCTGAGAAATAGTTACCAAGGTTGGTCGCTATATAACCCAGAATTCAACAAAAAAGCGACAACTTTGGTTCGCTATTTCCCAGAAATTAACAAATTTCTGAAAATATATAGCGACAAAGTTGGTCCGCTTAATACTAAAAAAAAAAAAAAATTAATTCATGAAGTTAGCGACCAACCTTGGTCGATAATTTCAAAAAAAAATTAAAAAAATATTTATAGTATAGCACCAACTTTGGTCTCTATTTTCCAGATTTAAAATATAAATATTTTTTTTTTTCAGACCAAAGTTGGTCGCTTATTTTATGATTAATAATAATAAAAAAAACGTAATTTACATAAAGAGACCAAATTTGGTCGCCAAAATTATATTATTAAAATAATAGAGCGACCAAAGTTGGTCGCTATAGTCAATATCCCGGAATATTTGGTCCTTTACCTTGGAGACCAAAGTTGGTCGCTATTTATTGACAACCTTTGGTCCCTAAAGTAAAGGGACCAGCAATATAGCGACCAGGCATGTTTGGTCGCTTTTTGGTCTCTTTTAGGGCCTATAAGCGACCAACTTTGGTCGCTTTTTGTGATTGCTTTTTACTAGCGGATTTCTAGTAGTGACACATGAAATGAATTTGAACCTATAGGCTATAGATGAAAATGATATTCAAATGCAGCTGGTGAATAAGTAAAATTGGCTCACTTTGTGAGACTCAACTAGATTGTTTGACCCATTCGAAGATGAGCAAAATTAATTCCATGTAATTTAGATTAAAATAAATTAATATTAATTTATGCCAACATATTGTGTAATCCTCCCTTAAGTATAGGGATATCTAAAGAATGAATATTACATACTCCTAATAACGACTTTGTCAACTTATCATGAAGTTTTAGCTACGTGCTTAAACTTTGAGGGGAGGAATACTAGTAAGCTACAAAAATAAAGAAAATAAATAAAAGCTTCACCCGTAAATTTTTAAATATGTAGTTTAAACTTGGACAAAGATAATGAGAGTAATATTTATTATCCTTAATATAAAAAGAAAAATCAAGTACTTTTGTAATTGGGTGATACCCTTTTTGGCTTGAGCCCGACCGGGTTGGGTCCCGGTCCGGGGCAAGTCGGGCCATCTGACC
>NW_017672420.1:23242-119340 GCF_001879085.1 Nicotiana attenuata | reverse complement strand
TATATTATAGGCAGTTAATGCACTTAACTTTTGAATAATTATTAGCTAATAAAAGCTAAGTATAATATATCGAATATAGCTTTTATGATATTTCCATCTAAATATGATATTTCCATATAATACTTGACTTTTGAAATACAGAGCAAGTGTGTATGGGAACACCGCTATAGCGCGGAAGTGGCTGCAAATTTCCATCTAAAAGCTCGAAAGCGGTTGTCCCATTGTTTCTCCAAAGCTAGAAAGTTGAACCAGAAGCCAAGCTGGTTGCTTCAGAATTTATGGGAGGATTTGCAAAGGCAATGGCTTACCGTAGAGTTCTTGCAGAAGAGCGAAAAAGAAAAGAAAGCTCGTGCATCTGAGAAGGGAGGATCCTTGCACACTGGAGGTGCGATCAGCCTAGGGACGATAAAACGAAGAATGGTACGTAATTGCTTAATTTATTTTAATTTTCAAAGTATATGTATTCTGTTTATTAACTAAAATTTATGAGTTTTCAGGAAAAAAAGTTGGGGCGTCCGATGAACCAAGATGAGCTCTTCAAGGAGACTCATATTGTAAAGAAGAAGAAAGAGACGGACCAAGAAAGGTGGGTCGAGGGCCGAGCCTCGACTGTACATGTAAGTTTTCACTTTTCATTAAAAATTTTGATTTACTTTTATATAAATTTTGAAATAGTAATTCAATGTAATTTTTCTTATAGGGTCGCTTCACAGCTGAAGTGGAGCAATTCATACGCAGTCAGCTACCTAATGAGTCGGGCGAGCCAATCCAACTATCGGACGAGGATGCTGAGAGAATGTGGACGCAGGCTGCTGGCGGTCCAAAATGGGGGAAGGTATACGGGCTTCCTAATAAGAAATTCCATCGCTATAAGTGTGGAATGCAAGGAATAGGGACTTCCTCCCAAGCCGAGCAACTTGATGGGGAGAGTCTCTCCTCTATGCGGGAGACTGTACAAAAGCTCACATCCGAGCTAGAAGCCGCCAAGGAGAGAGAAAGGCTTAGAGATATGCAGTACTCTGGCATGCAAGCTCAGTACAAGGGCATGCAAGAGCAGATCAAATCTCTCCTAGCTTCTGGCAGTTTTTCGATTCCCCGGTCTCGTGAGTCATCGCCAGAGGCTCGCATTCCCCGTGCTCGTTCCTCCCGTCCTCCCCGTGATCGTTCTTCCCATCCTCCACAAATAGCCCATTCTGGATACCGTCATGGTGAAGAAAGTTCATCAGACGGTGATGATAATGATGTACAGAACAATCTTTGAACTTATTAGTTTATACTAGACAAATACAATCGGTTTTCGAATGGTTTTGTAATAATAATTAACTTATTAGTTTGGTTAGCTTAAAGTATAAAGTTCTATTGAACTTTATACTTTGTTCGTTATAATGTTGTTATTGTGTTATTGTTGTTGTTGTTGTTGCTTTTTAGTTGTTGTTGTTGTTGGCATAAAATGCCTATTTAGGAATTTTGGTAAGCTGGCAGGTGGTGTAGCTGCCAAAACAGGCAGTTCCTGCCAGCAATATACCAAAAAAGCGACCAAATTTGGTCGCTATTTGGTCGCTTCTTTATTAAAAAAAAACAATTTTCTGAGAAATAGTTACCAAGGTTGGTCGCTATATAACCCAGAATTCACAAAAAAGCGACCAACTTTGGTCGCTATTTCCCAGAAAATTAACAATTTCTGAAAATATAGCGACCAAAGTTGGTCGCTTAATACTAAAAAAAAAAAAAATTAATTCATGAAGTTAGCGACCAACCTTGGTCGATAATTTCAAAAAAAAATTAAAAATATTTATAGTATAGCGACCAACTTTGGTCTCTATTTTCCAGATTTTAAAATATAATATTTTTTTTTTCAGACCAAAGTTGGTCGCTATTTTATGATTAATAATAAATAAAAAAAAACGTAATTTACATAAAGAGACCAAATTTGGTCGCCAAAATTATATTATTAAAATAATAGAGCGACCAAAGTTGGTCGCTATAGTCAATACCCGGAATATTTGGTCCTTTTACCTTGGAGACCAAAGTTGGTCGCTATTTATTGACCAACTTTGGTCCCTAAAGTAAAGGGACCAGCAATATAGCGACCAGGCATGTTTGGTCGCTTTTTGGTCTCTTTTAGGCCTATAAGCGACCAACTTTGGTCGCTTTTTGTGATTGCTTTTTACTGGATTTCTAGTAGTGACACATGAAATGAATTTGAACCTATAGGCTATAGATGAAATGATATTCAAATGCAGCTGGTGAATAAGTAAAGTTGGCTCACTTTGTGAGACTCAACTAGATTGTTTGACCCATTCGAAGATGAGCAAAATTAATTCCATGTATTTAGATTAAAATAAATTAATATTAATTTATGCCAACATATTGTGTATCCTCCCTTAAGTATAGGGATATCTAAAGAATGAATATTACATACTCCTAATAAGCGACTTTGTCAACTTATCATGAAGTTTTAGCTACGTGCTTAAACTTTGAGGGGAGGAATACTAGTAAAGCTACAAAAATAAAGAAAATAAATAAAAAGCTTCACCCGTAAATTTTAAATATGTAGTTTAAACTTTGGGACAAGATAATGAGAGTAATTATTTATTATCCTTAATATAAAAAGAAAAATCAAGTACTTTGTATTGGGTGATACCCTTTTTGCTTGAGCCCGACCGGGTTGGGTCCGGTCCGGGGCAAGTCGGGGCCATCGAACCCGACCTGGATGCAAGGTAGAACGACGGCCACGTCAACAACCGAGGTCGAGTCATTTCGAGACCGTTGCAGAGCTCGATATGAGTCACCACCGGATGGAGAAACACACAAGGTCGGAAGCCGGACTCGTAACGGATAACCAAGCGTCGCCGGATATCTCGCCCAAACGTGATTTTCTCAACCACTTCAGGCCATTAAGGCATAATTACAGGGATCCACGATGTAATTAATTTACCTACCTTATTTTTACCCTTAATCAGAATGTATAAAAGGGGAGAAGACCCCATAAAGAGGGGATCGGAAACCATTACACTACAGTACCATCTCTCTCAATTCTTGTACGCTATCAAGCACAATTGTTCTAAGCAATATTTTATTCTGCGATTATTTACTTTAACAGCAATTGTTGAGTCTTTATCTTTTATTTTTCTCAACCCAAACCTTTTGTATCTTTTAGTTCACGGATCCTTAAAACCCCATATAAATTTAATTGTTATCCGGATTCCAGGGTAAACAGTTTGGCGCCCACCGTGGGGCTAAGGATATTAGTGAGCTCTTTGATACTCTTTCTTGACGCATCACAGTACACTGATTCTTTGCAAAAGAGTCCATCTTACATTCAAATTACCAACTCATAGAATGGCACAATCAATCAACAACGAACTTGAACAGCAGACAGGAAACAATGGAATGCCCGGGCTCGAAAACCCGATAGATGCCGATTCCCGGATGGCGCTCAACACTGATCAGGCCTCCGGATCATCACATAGCGTCCGGGGAGAGGACGATTCAAGGGCCCAGGCAGTCGGCGAAGAGACTATCAACCTTAAAATGATTTTTGACATGCTGCAAGCCCAGCAATCGGCTATAGCTCAGCTCCAGAGCCGGGTCCAGGAGCCTGTCAGGTCCGAGGAGGCTCCCCGTGCAGCTGCAATCATCAATCCGACCCCAGTACAGCCGGAACGGGGTGGGCCGGATGCTGATTCTGCGGTTCTTAGGAGGCTAGAAGAATTGACCGAACGAATCGAAAAGGGGGAGGAAAAGATCGAGGCCAACGATAAAAAAGTAGAAACATACAACTCCAGGGTCGACCAAATACCAGGTGCACCTCCGGTCCTGAAAGGCCTTGACGCTAAAAAGTTTGTACAAAAACCGTTCCCATCCAGTGCCGCCCCAAAACCTATCCCTAAGAAATTTAGAATGCCCGATATCCCGAAGTATAAGTGGGTACCGTCCGGAACCCAACGAACGCATGTGTACACATGCGCGATTAAGGGAAACGATCTCGAAGATGATGAAATCGAGTCAGTTTTGTTGAAAAAGTTTGGAGAAACCTTGTCCAAGGGGGCAATGACGTGGTATCATAACTTACCGCCAAATTCCATCGATTCGTTCGCCATGTTAGCCGATGCCTTCGTGAAAGCTCACGCCGGGGCGATCAGGGTAGAAACAAGGAAATCCGACCTATTCAAGGTCCGACAGCGCATAAACGAGACACTCCGGGAATTTGTGTCTCGATTTCAAATGGAGAGGATGGATCTTCCCCCAGTCACGGATGACTGGGCAGTACAAGCCTTCACTCAAGGATTGAACGCCAACAGCTCAGCCGCATCCAGGCAATTAAAGCAAAGTCTGATCGAGTTTCCAGCAGTTACGTGGGCAGACATCCATAACCGGTACCAATCGAAGATAAGGGTAGAGGACGACCACAGCGGAGCAAGTTCGGATTCACCATCCACACATAGGAATTTCGATCGACCTCGTAGGGAAAACTACAAAGATTCGAGACCGAACAAGGAAAGATATCGGCCGTATCAGGATGATAGGAGGCCTAAATTTACGAGGAACGACCGCGGCTATGAGAGGAACAGAAGACCGTTACCGAAGGCCAACCTCGGGAAAGCCGTCGATAGACAGGAAGCACCCCGATTGGCTGAATATAATTTCAGTGTCGATTCGGCTACCTTGGTGTCGGCGATCGGACGTATCAAAGAAGCCCGATGGCCCAAACCCGTACAGTCCGATCCATCGAGGAGGGATCCCAAGTTAATATGTAAGTACCACAACACACATGGCCACAGAACCGAAGATTGCAGGCAACTGCGGGAGGAAGTTGCCCGGTTGCTCGATGAAGGTTACCTTCGAGAATTTCTCAGTGATCGGGCCAAAAATCATTACGAAAATCGAGATCGACCAGCCGATAGGAAGGAACCCCGGCACACCATAAACATGATAATTGGAGGGGAAGACGCACCTCAAGTACCAATACTGAAACGTACCAAGATATCGATCACAAGGGAGAAGCGGATCAGGGATTATGCACCAGAGGGAACACTATGTTTTAGCAACGAGGAAATCGATGGACCAGCACAACCCCATAACGACGCTTTGGTAATATCCATGATGGTCCGAGACACTAAAGTCAAGCGTGTCTTGGTCGATCCCGGAAGCTCGGCTAACATAATTCGGTCGTGGGTCGTCGAACAGTTGGGACTGACAGGGCAGATAATTTCTGAGGTAAGAGTATTGAATGGATTTAATATGGCTACGGAGACAACACGAGGGGAAATAACTCTGATGATCGACGTGGGCGGAGTTACAAAAGCGACCAAGTTCTGTGTTATCAAGGGCGATATGAGGTACAACGCCCTGCTCGGAAGACCTTGGATACACGACATCGGGGCCGTACCGTCCACGCTGCACCAAATGCTGAAATTCCCATCTGCCGAGGGGGTCATCACTGTGTACGGGGAGCAATGCGCCGCAAGAGAGATGTTCGCAGTAGATGAGGTGTCCAAGGCAAAATAGCAGTCAAAGTGTAAGCCTCCGGTAAAAGAGGCTGAACCAGAATCTACCTTCGGGGAAGACCTCTTTCTTCCCCGGTCTTTCGTGACTCCGGATGAGTCCGATGCCACCAAATCAACAGTCGAAGAGCTGGAACAGATCCCTATTCGTTCGAGTGCGCCAGACCGAAAGGTATACCTGGGCTCGGGTTTAACTACCGAGCTCAGGAAAAATTTGCTTTCTTTTCTTACTGCTAACGAAGATGTGTTTGCTTGGTCCCATTTGGATATGACAGGCATACCCCCGGAGGTCACGACTCACAAGTTGAGCACAGACCCAAAATTCCGGCCAGTCAAACAAAAGAGAAGGCCCCAATCCGAGGTCAAGCAGGCTTTCATCCACGAGGAGGTAACTAAGCTATTAAACATAGGGTCCATCCGGGAAGTTAAATACCCCGAATGGTTAGCCAACGTAGTTGTAGTACCCAAAAAGGGTAATAAATTAAGAATGTGTATAGATTATAAAGATCTAAATAAAGCTTGCCCCAAGGATTCCTTCCCTTTGCCTAACATCGATCGAATGATCGATGCCACGGCCGGCCACGAGACGCTAAGTTTTCTCGACGCCTATTCCGGATATAATCAGATCCGGATGGATAAGGACGATCAGGAAAAAACGTCCTTCATCACTAAGTATGGCACTTACTGCTATAACGTGATGCCCTTCGGGTTAAAGAACGCCGGGGCCACCTACCAACGCCTAGTTAACAAGATGTTCGAGAATCAATTAGGCAAAACCATGGAAGTTTATATTGATGATATGTTAGTTAAATCCCTGCGCGCAGAGGAACATCTTAGCCATTTGCAGGAAACTTTTGCTATATTAAAGCAATATAACATGAAGCTGAACCCGGAGAAATGCGCGTTCGGGGTCGGATCCGGAAAGTTCCTAGGATTTATGGTGTCCAATAGGGGAATCGAGATCAATCCGGATAAGATTAAGGCAATCGAGGACATAAAGATTGTCGATAACGTAAAGGCCGTCCAACGGCTCACCGGGCGCATAGCTGCTCTAGGCCGGTTCATATCCCGATCCTCGGATAGGAGCCATCAATTTTTCAATCTTCTAAAGAAGAAGAATGATTTCACGTGGGGACCAGAATGCCAGCACGCCCTAGAGGAACTCAAAAGGTACCTTTCTAATCCACCTTTGTTGCATACTCCGAAAATCGGAGAGCCTCTATACCTATACTTGGCCGTATCGGAAGTAGCCGTCAGTGGGGTCCTAGTTAGGGAAGAACAGGGCACCCAGTTCCCCATCTACTACGTAAGTAGGACACTAGGGGAAGCGGAAACGAAGTATCCTCACCTAGAAAAATTGGCATTAGCCCTAATTAGTGCCTCAAGAAAATTGAAGCCATACTTCCAAAGTCACCCCATACATGTTGTAACTACATACCCATTAAGAAATGTCATGCATAAGCCCGAATTGTCCGGCCGGCTGGCCAAGTGGGCCATAGAGGTTAGCGAGTACGATATCCAATATCGACCTCGAACCTCGATTAAGTCGCAAGTATTGGCTGATTTTATCGCCGACTTCACTCCGACCCTTATTCCCCTGGCCGAAAAAGAGCTCCTGCTGAGCTCGGGAACTCCGTCCGGAGTATGGACATTGTTCACGGACGGAGCTTCGAACGTAAAGGGGTCGGGATTGGGGATCATACTAAAACCTCCTACCGGGGACGTCATTAGGCAGTCTATACGGACGAGGAGGTTGACTAACAATGAAGCCGAGTATGAGGCTATGATTGCAGGTTTAGAATTAGCCAGGAGCCTCGGCGCCGAAGTGATCGAAGCCAAGTGCGATTCTCTTCTTGTGGTAAATCAGACGAACAAAACGTTCGAGGCCAGGGAGAGCCGGATGCAAAGGTATGTCGACAAACTCCAAAACACCTTGCACAAATTCAAAGAATGGACTCTCCAACACGTACCCCGAGATCAAAACAGCGAGGCCGATGCCCTCGCCAATCTGGGCTCGACAGTCGAGGACGACGAGCTCGAGTCCGAAAAGGTGGTACAGCTAATGAGGTCGGTCGTAGAAGAAGGGCACGCCGAGGTCAACTCAACTAGCCTTACTTGGGACTGGAGAAACAGGTATGTGGACTATCTAAAAACAGGAAAACTCCCACAGGACCCCAAAGAATCAAGGGCATTGAGAACAAAAGCGGCCCGTTTTTGTTTGGCCGAGGACGGAGTCTTATATAAAAGAACCTTCGGAGGACCACTCGCCATATGCCTTGGCCCCGGAGACACAGAGTACGTATTGAGGGAAATCCACGAAGGGTCATGTGGCAACCATTCGGGCGCGGATGCGTTGGTCCGAAAAATAATTCGAGCTGGATACTATTGGGTCAACATGGAACAGGATGTAAGGGAATTTGTACGAAGATGCGACAGGTGTCAAAGGCATGCGCCATTCATCCATCAGCCTGCTGAGCTGCTGCATTCGGTCATCTCCCCATGGCCTTTCATGAAGTGGGGAATGGACATAGTGGGCCCGCTTCCTCGAGCTCCAGGTAAGGCTCAATTTATTCTTTTGGTTACTGACTATTTCTCCAAATGGGTTGAAGCGCAGGCTTACGAAAAGGTTCGAGAGAAAGAAGTAATCGACTTCCTTTGGGACCACGTCGTGTGTCGGTTCGGGATGCCTTCCGAAATAGTATGTGACAATGGGAAACAGTTCGTTGGGAGCAAGGTATCAAGATTCTTCGAGGATAACAAGATCAAGAGGGTATTGTCAACCCCGTACCATCCCACCGGAAACGGGCAGGCTGAGTCGACCAACAAGACCATCGTTCAGAACCTAAAGAAAAGGTTACAAGACGCAAAAGGAAAATGGAGAGAAATGCTGCCCGAAATCCTATGGGCCTACCGGACAACCGAAAGGACTAGTACCGGTGCCACTCCTTTCTCTTTGGTTTACGGAGCCGAGGCCTTGATCCCAGTCGAGGTGGGCGAACCCAGCGCTAGATTCCGGTATGCGACCGAGGTTACCAACCAAGAAGCAATGCTCACCAGCTTGGATCTTTTAGACGAAAGGAGAGAGGCCGCACTAGTTAGGATGGCAGCTCAGAAACAAAAGATCGAGAGATATTATAACCGAAGGGCTCGTCTTCGACACTTCAATATAGGGGACTTGGTACTAAGAAAGGTCACCCTCAACACTCGAGACCCTAACGAAGGGAAATTAGGACCGAACTGGGAAGGCCCTTACACCATTTTGAAGGTAACCGGAAAGGGTTCGTACAAGTTAGGAACGATGGATGGGAAAGAACTACCCAATAACTGGAATATAGGCCACTTGAAGAGATACTACTGCTAAAGGTAAGTCTTCTTTCTTCTTCGCTTCCATAAATTTTTTGAGACTTGTCCGATCCTAACCCGTGCAGGTCGATGATCGGTCGCTAAGACAAGTTCGGACATCGGAGAGACTGAAAGCACGAGCTGCACTCTTTTTTCCTTCGACCGTTTTTGTCCCAACTCGGGTTTTTCGGCAAGGTTTTTAACGAGGCGGCAAGAACATCGTGCTACTACAAAGGTATCTAAGGGTAAATCATTGTATACTAGATCACCCTCCGAAGAAGGCGAAGGTCAATAAGAATAAATGTAAGGGTCAAACGGCCAAAGCGAGCCGTGCCCAACTAGCCTGACCTAATTCGCCCGGATCAGTATGATGTATTGACTATTACTGCAATAGCAAAGACTATCTGATGCATATTCACATCATAACCTAAAGATTTTGTTCGACTCTTCGAGGCATATTCAATCTCATATTCGATCTCATAAGACCTCCTCGAGGCATATTCGATCTCATAAGACCTCCTCGAGGCATATTCGATCTCATAAGTCCTCCTCGGGGCATATTCGATCTCATAAGACCTCCTCGAGGCACATTCGAACATAAGACCTCCTCGAGGCATATTCGATCTCATATTCGATCTCATAAGACCTCCTCGAGGCATATTCGATCTCATAAGTCCTCCTCGAGGCATATTCGATCTCATAAGACCTCCTCGAGGCATATTCGATCTCATATTCGATCTCATAAGACCTCCTCGAGGCATATTCGATCTCATAAGTCCTCCTCGAGGCATATTCGATCTCATAAGACCTCCTCGAGGCATATTCGATCTCATAAGTCCTCCTCAAGGCATATTCGATCTCATAAGACCTCCTCGAGGCACATTCGAACATAAGACCTCCTCGAGGCATATTCGATCTCATATTCGATCTCATAAGACCTCCTCGAGGCATATTCGATCTCATAAGTCCTCCTCGAGGCATATTCGATCACATAAGACCTCCTTTAGGCACATAAGACCTCATTGAGGCATACTCGGACTCATAAGACCTCAATGAGGCAACACTTAAACTATAAGACCTCAAGAAGGCAAGTCCAAGCTCATAAGACCTTAATAAGGCGACACATAAAACTGTAAGACCTCAAAGGTGAGTTCGAAATTCGTAAGGCCTCGATAAGGCATTATTTTAACCATAAGTCCTCGAGAAGGCGGGTCCAAATTCATAAAATCTCAAAAGAGGTAATACCGGCCTCATCATCGACTTCACTAATGGCGAAGTATACTCGAATTTGTATGACCTTAAGAAAAAGGCGTAAAATCGATACAAAACCTAAAGGTCAAATTGTGCCCGAGTTCGAATACACTCACTCGGGGACTACCTTGAAAAGACCTAAGGGTTGAATCTTCCCCGAGTTCGATTCCACTCACTCGGGGACTGTTTTGTAAAACCCTGAGGTTTGTATTTCTGCCCGAGTTCGATTCCACTCACTCGGGGACTATCTTGTAAAAACCTAAGGTTTGGATTTTCTGCCCGAGTTCGATTCCACTCACTCGGGGACTATCTTGTGAAAATCTAAGGTTTGAATTTTGCCCGAGTTCGAATACACTCACTCGGGGACTAAGGTTTGAACTACACCCGAGCTCGACCAAACTCACTCGGGGACTGCTTCGAAAAAACCTAAGGGTTAGACTTCACCCGGGCTCGAATAAACTCGTTCGAGGACTATATTGAAAAACGTAAGGTTTGATTTTTTACCCGAGCTCGAATCAACTCACTCGGGGACTGCCTTGAGAAAACCCAAAGGTCGAAGTTCACCTGAGTTCGAATACATTCACTCGGAGACTACTTCGAAAAACATAAAGGACTACCATCGTTCCAAAAAGATAAAAGGCAAAGTAATAACAAGATTGAAAAAGGAGCAATAGATGGCAAAGGGCAATGTTTCATAAAAAAGCTCGCTACCGGAGCAATTACATAAGAGGGGAAAACAAAACAAAGCATAGCCTATTCCCGGAGTCAATCAGAGCCATCCTCGAATTCTTCGGGGAACGTCGCCCTTCTCGAAGCGTCCTCAGCTTCGGCGGCTTTGGTGACGTCCGATGCAAGATCGAAACCGCGACGTTGGAGTTCGGTAAGAACTTCAAGCCGGGCCTGACACTTCGCATATTCGGCTAACATTCTTGACTGCTGGTTGGCCGCATCAGCATCGGCCCTATATTGGGCCACCAGATCGTTGGCAGTCTCCTCGGCTTGGGAAACTTTAGCCTCAGCTTCCTGAAATCGATTGGTCCATAGCTCAATTTCAAGGACTCGAGCCTCATTGGCCAACGTCAAGTCCGCAACCTCTTTCCGAAGGGAAGTCTTCTCCGACTCCAACTGTTGCACCCGGGCTTCCAGTTCGGCTTTGTTCTCATCAAGTTCGGCTCTGCTCTCGTCAAGCTCGGCCTTAACCCGATTAAGCTCGGCTTGCACCCCCCTTAGCTTACAACCAAGCTCTTTCTTTGCTTCCTCCAGCCGGATAGCACAGGACGCGTGCTCTTTGTTCAAAAGGTCCAATCCGGTCCGGCTTTCTAGCAGCTTTTCTTCAAGGACCCGGCGCCCCTCTCGCTCCGTCTCCATTTTGTCCTTGATCCGGAGGAACATCGAGTGATATAGCACCGATGCCTGCAAAGAAAAAGTCTAAAGAGTCAGTACTGAATCACAAGGCAAAAATATTAGAAATAAAGGAAGAAGCAAGTACCTTGAGCTGCGCCTGTTGGGCTTCGTTGAAAAGGCATGTCCAATCTACAGCCTCGGTTGCAGCCCGGTCTTCCTCCGTCATCAGGTGATGAAGATAGCTTGCAACCCCGACCGGGGGCCCCAGAGCCCGGACGTCTTTGGGGATAGCAAAAGTTACTATCCTGTTACAGTCCGGGTCCAGGCTCGGAGCTGGAAACCTATCGACAAGCTTGTTGACGGCCGAAGTCCCACTTGATTCGGCCTGAGGGTCTTTCCGGGGGGTTTCGAGCCCGAAAGTGTTGGCGGAGGGTACCCCATCAAAAAAGGTCTCGAAGCTACCTCCCATCATCGGGATGTCGTCCGGCAGCTGCCCCCAAGTCGAGGAAGACGGGGGGGACGTAACCGGGTGATCGGTACCCGGGGACGCCCGCGCAGGGGCCGAGGGTTCACTAGCATCCTCAACCCTCACGTCCTCGGGAGGAGCCTCAGCTGGATCGACCACCGGCTCGGGGTCCGGTCGAATGGATCGATGGCGGACGAGCTCCGGCTGCTCCTCATCGTCATCCTCTTTGTCGTCCTCCTCCTCGGAGGACAAGACGATTTGGCTTTTTAGTTTGCGGGCGGCCCTTTTTGTCCGCTTAATCTTCCTTTGGGGCTCGTCCGTACCGGACTCCCCGGGCCTTTTATTTTCTCCCGGAACCGGAAGGGGGCATAGTATTGAAGACCTCATCTCCGCGTCCTTGGGCAAGCCTGCAAAACACGAGGGTTATGATGCATTCCCGATATACAAGAAAAAATGCGTTAACTTGGTGCGCTACCGGTCAAAAAGAAGGCTTACCATGGTTTTTCGCCTCCCACCGACCTTTGGAGATTTCCTTCCAGTTTCGCTCCGAATATGGCCGCTGGGCCACTATCTTGTTTACCCAGCCGGCCAGATCCTTGATGGCAGCTGGAGTTTGGGTCACCGCTGCACAAGAAAAGGGGGTTTCAGGAAGAAGTTGAGGAAAACACACTCTAAAAGATGAACAGTGAGAAAATACTTACGTTTGAGGTTCCACCTCTCCGGAAATGGCATGCAATCAGCCGGAATCAGGTCGGACGTCCTGATCCGGACAAACCTGCTCATCCAGCCTCGATCTTTGTCTTCATCGATGCTGGAGAATGGGGGTTTGCTAGCCCGGCGGGCCAGTTTTATTAATCCCCCTCGAAATATTCGAGGGCTGTATAATCGAAGAAGATGGTCGAGGGTAAAGGGAAAATCGCCCTCGACTCTCTCGACAAAAAACCGAAAGAGATATACGATCCGCCACATCGAGGGGTGGACCTGACCTAAGGTCACCTCGTACCGCCGGCAGAACTCCACTATAATGGGTTCTAAGGGGCCTAAGGTGAAGGGATATGTATATACACTAAGATACCCTTCAACGTGAGTCATAATCGACTCGTCACGGGAAGGGGCGACCAGGTCTTTCCCTTCCCATCTACATTCAGCCCTCACCCGGTCTAGGCAACCGGGAGTGATTAGGCTGATATACTCCGATGCCGGTTCGCCGCGGCCCGGGACCGATGATGGGTTCTCAACCTGGAAGTCGGCAGATACCGAGCAACCAGTCGGTGTAAAAGCTTTCAATGGGGGTTCTGGCGCAGGTTCATCAGATCTAGCGGGGCTCGCAGACGAGCTTGGTCTAGAAGGAACACTTTGTGAAGTTTTCGCCATTTCTTGAAGCTTTACGAAGAGATGAAAAGAAAATACAACCAACGCAAAATTTGAGAAAGATAAGAAATGTTGAACCTGGAAGGGTCGTTTATACTTTTCCCATGAGGCGGTGGCACGAATCGCGAAGTTACAGACACGAAGCGACAGATAATTAAGAGAAGCATTAAATGCCTGCAGCAGACGTGGTCAGAGCACTCGATGGCTTTTTCAGCTGGCGTATGGCCATACGTCACGGGCATCACGTCACCGATCATATCGTTTATTATCATTACTCTCTAATAAACGAGGGGACTATCTGTATTGGGTGTACCCTTTTTGCTTGAGCCCGACCGGGTTGGGTCCGGTCCGGGGCAAGTCGGGGCCATCGAACCCGACCTGGATGCAAGGTAGAACGACGGCCACGTCAACAACCGAGGTCGAGTCATTTCGAGACCGTTGCAGAGCTCGATATGAGTCACCACCGGATGGAGAAACACACAAGGTCGGAAGCCGGACTCGTAACGGATAACCAAGCGTCGCCGGATATCTCGCCCAAACGTGATTTTCTCAACCACTTCAGGCCATTAAGGCGTAATTACAGGGATCCACGATGTAATTAATTTACCTACCTTATTTTTACCCTTAATCAGAATGTATAAAAGGGGAGAAGACCCCATAAAGAGGGGATCGGAAACCATTACACTACAGTACCATCTCTCTCAATTCTTGTACGCTATCAAGCACAATTGTTCTAAGCAATATTTTATTCTGCGATTATTTACTTTAACAGCAATTGTTGAGTCTTTATCTTTTATTTTCCTCAACCCAAACCTTTTGTATCTTTTAGTTCACGGATCCTTAAAACCCCATATAAATTCAATTGTTATCCGGATTCCAGGGTAAACATACTTATAATTGTGATTTAGTAATTTTAGAAAAGTACAAATTGTTAGAATCCAAATCAAGATTTTATGGACCTGACTAATCTCATTAACTATTTTTTTTGTGTGTATAAAACTCCACAACCCCTCTTTCATTTTCAATACTTATCTCTCAGTATGGCTCTCTCCTTGATCAACATCTTCTTGTTGTTCCTGATCACACCCCTTAACCTTTCAATAGCCAAAAAATGTATCTTTTCCAAAAAGTTTGAGGTACATGTTATTAACAAACTTCCTTCTGATTCCCCACAACTGCAAATTCATTGCGCCTCAAAGAATAACGACCTTGGAGACAATAATGTTGCCATAGACGAAGACTTTAATTGGTCGTTTTGCGAGTCATTTCTTGATAGAACTTTGTTCTTTTGTCACTTTTGGTGGGGTTCACAAAATAAGGTTTTTAATGTGTTTGACGACCCATATTATTGTGTTAAACATGGAGCAAATATCAATGTTCTAAATTACTGTAAATGGGAGGTGAGGCCAGATGGTTTTTATTTGGAACAGTATAATGCTACTAACCCATCATATTATATGGATCGCTATACTGGCTGGTCTTAAGGAAAATATGATGTTTATCTTCTTGTTTAAGTAAAATGATAAAGAATGAAATAGACCGAGTTTTATAATTTATAATGGCTTTCTTTCTTTTTTATTATCCTGATCTTGTTATTCTTGACTTCAGTTTTACTGACTTGAATCTTATATTGATTTTTGGCATTTACTTTGAAACTTTAATTGAGTACAAGTCATAAAACTAGCGCCTCCATTAATACACAGAGTGAGTAAATTTATATACTCCCCTCTGTTCAAAATAAGCGTCTTTTCAACTAAATCAATTTGGTCTAAAATAAGTTCCCTTTGAAACCAAAAATTATTTTTTCCAAATATACTCTTGCTCAAATAATTGATCCAACAAGTATGAAAAGAAATAAAAGATGAACAAAAGGGCTAGCATCTACTTTTGTAATGATGCATATTAGCTATATATAATATTTCTCTTTTGAACAAAAGAAAAATCTTCACATTAACTATAGTTGCGACTGCTGTAGTGGGAAAATTATATATAAAAAAAATATTAAATTGGATTTGCGATCGCGGTAGTGGAAAATATAAATAAATAAATAATATTAAATTGGTTTTGCGACTATAGTGAGAAAACTCAAATAAAATAAAAATACTTTATATTATTTGCGACTACTATGGTGGGAAAGTTAATATAAAATTTAAATTTAATTTAAATTATTTGCGACGGCGTCAGTCGGACAGTTGGCAACATTTGCTGGTCGTTTTCTTTTTTAACTTTGCGACCGCTGTAGTCGCATATTACGGACGGATTCGGCCACTAACCTTTTCAGACCAGCTATTTTGCGACTACGATATTTCGGTCGGAATGTAGTCGGAAATTAGCATTTTCTGACCGCATTGCGACCGTTTTGGCAGTGGCAAAACAGCCATTTTCTAGTAGTTAAGAAAAAGACTAGGACATTTAATAGTGGTTTAATGTTTTAGAAAGATACAAATTTTTGTAATCCAAATCAAGATTTTGTTTGCTAAAATTCTTGAAACTCAGTTTGAGCGAAAAAAAATATAAAATTCTTGCAGAAACTGCAATTTTAACAATCACCCAAAAAGAAAATTAATTTTTTTCTTCAAAAATCTAAAACCATTCCAAAAACTCAAATTCAGCCAAGAGATTAAATAAGCAAGAAAGACACTATAGAGTCATATTACGTTATTTTCCTTACCGGTGATGCATTTTACTTTTACAAGAACACAAATCTCCAACTTCCTAATTATTCCAATCCGAATATTTATACTTAAAATGGGTTCCATTGTTCTGATAATATCCCAAATAAAAACCCTCTGGTCTCACCACCCATACACATTGATTGTATAATCTGGCACTTCTCCATTATGGACACAATTCTCTGGGTCGTTAAACATTTCATATTTACTCTCTTTTGAACCCCACCAAAAATTACAAAAATATGAAGTACAATCTAAAATGTTTTCGCAAAATGACCTACTAAAGTCTTGTGTATTGGCTATAAAATGATCTCCAAGATCATCATCAGAAGAAGCACACTGAATTTGCAGTTGAGGGGAATTAGAAGGAAGATCGTCGATTATTTGTACATGATACTTCGTGCTTATAAAACAAGTTCTTATAAGGTCAAGGGGAAAAAGAAATAACAATAATAAGATGATGATACAAGGATAACTCATTTTGAGTTAAAAGGTTTAGGCGTGATGCATGTCACGACCCAATTCTAATTGTAGACTGTGATGGCGCCCAACGTCGTTGTTAGGCAAGTCAACAATGAACTATCCATTTAATTGTTCATTTTATTATTTTTAAAGTCATGAGTTTTATTTAATCAAGAATCAATAGCCATGGTGATATAAAACATAAAATAAACCGTAAGAGTGAAATAGTGATTTTAATAGACAAAAATCATAAATATCTACTAGAAATTTTCAAAACCCGGTATCACAAGTTCACAAATAATCTAGTAGAATATACAAACTACTACAATTATTGTCCGAAATAAAATAGATAGAAATATAAAATAGAGTGCAACATGAAAGAGACTTTGGGTCCTGCGAATCGGAGCATGCAGGAGTAGCTAACCACTAAGACTCCGAGTAGTGCAGATGCGTGCCTGATCAAACACCACATGTACCTGTACAATTTGTGCAGAAACGTAGCATGAGTACGTAAACAACATTTACCCAGTAAGTATCTAGTTTAACCTTGAAAAAATAGTGACAAGGGGTCGACATCGACACTTACTAGAGGCCAATAAATAAAGAGCAAGAATTATAAATACGTGAAATATAATAGTAACAATGAAATAAGAAAATAATAAATAATGATCCCTTAACAGAATATCAATTTAAAATCTCTAATTGTCACATGCCAATTTTAACAAATCAGAGCCATCAAATAATTATCAAATCTCAAGTCAAGGAAATACCAAGTGCAACCGGACTCCTAGCAATATCACGCACGAATTATGTCGAGGTCGTACGAACGGATCCAGAATAATCGTGTACACTGTCGAGGGCGGCCGACACGAAACATAAATGCATCTAAATTTACTGCCGAGGCGTTCGGCACGATCCACAAGAATAGAGAAACTCTACAAACTACGGTCAATGACTATAACACAGGAATGGTACTCAAGAAATGCATAATTTCCACCAACAATCAAGTATTCCGCCAAAACTCAAGATAATGAAGCTCGGTCATAAAATCGCGTATCCAATTTTAATTTTAAATTCAAGCAATTAAACTAACAACTTGGGTTCAAATAATACAAGTATTGTATGATAAAGACATAAGTCTACAGGACATAAGTATGATTTTAGCTACGTATGGACTCTCGTCACTTCGTGCGTGCGTAACACCCACAATTATTAGCAAACAACAAGTTAAAATACCTACAGAAATATTTCCCTTATACAAGGTTAGACAAGAGACTTACCTCTTTTTCAAATCCTCTTTGCGGTCCACAAATGACACTAATAGCCTCAAATCAGTGCCGAGCAATCCGAAACTAGCCAAAGATCATACAAACTAATCAATATATGCTAAAAAGTTCACAATTTGAGTATTACAATAATTACTCAACCTAATTTAGAAAATTCCTAAGAGTCCACCCCGGGCCAACGTGCCGAGATTCCCGAAATTTTCATAAATAAATGTTACACATGACCTTACGAACTCAAATATATAATTTTTACTCAATTCCATAATTATTTTTGTGGTCTAATCCCACTTTTGCCAAACCCTAGGTTTTTCAACATAATCCTATAATTTCCACAACTTACATGTTAAAGTCAACCCATAATCTATGTATTAAACTCACATTATGTAGAAATTACTTACCTCAAGATGCTAGGTGAAAAGCCCTCTCCAAGGAGCTCTAAAATCGGCAAAGAGTTGAGAGAAATGAAGAAAATGAGCATAAGTCCCATTTTAACTTAAATCACCGCCCAACGATCCTTCTTCGGCCCCTGAAAAGCCTCTTCACGATCGCGAGAAGCCCCATGCGAACGCGAAAACCAGCCCCCTCCGATCATCGCGAACGCGACCCATACTTCGCGTTTGCGAAGGGCATCCACATGCTGAGCCCCCAGACCCAGCCCCTTCTATGCGAACGCGACCCAGTGATCAAGAACGCGGAGGCTGGTAACTCACGGCTTCGTAATCGCGACCATATTTTTGCGAACGCGTATAACAAAAACCCCAAGCCCCAATTCCTTCATCGCGAACGCGAGGCCTTCTCCACGTTAGCGAAGAAGGAAAACGGAACAACAAATTTTAGAATTTTTGAACTTAGCTCGGGGTGGTCCAAACTTCACCCGAGCTACCCGGGACCCCGTCCAACTATATCAACAAGTTCATAAACATTATACGGACCCGATCGAATCCTTGGAACACATAAAACATCATTGGAACTAAGAATCGCACCCTAAAACCAATTTAATCGACTTATGAACTTCAAACTTCTTCAACAAACTCCGAACGCGAAAGATCATAATTAGACAACTCGGAATGATGCCAAATTTTATGTACAAGTCATAATTCACCATACAACCTATTCCTCGGCTTGGAATCCCAAATGGACATCGATAACATCAAATTATACTTCAAACCAAATATAAGAAACTTTAAAACCTTCAAGGTGCCAACTTCTAACATTAAGCGCCGAAATGCTCCCGGATACCCTCGATCCTCCGAGCTATCCCCATCTCAAACTCTCGGGCCATATTAACCCAGATGCCATAATGCAAGCCCGCGATAAACCTCCGCATTCTCTCTACATCAGTGGGGAATATCATAAGTACATGGAGAGACAACTCAGAGAACCTCGCCTCATAATCGGACACCGACATCTACCCTGCTGGAGCCGCTCGAACTGACCCTGTAACTCTTCCCTCTGAGAGGGTGGAATATATCTCTCCAAAATGAGACCTGTGAACTGGTTCCAAGTAAAAGAAGGTAAACCTGCTAGCCTGCTACAGAGATAAGACTGCCACCCTCTACGAGCCTTGCTCTCCAACTGAAATTGGTGAAGTCCACCCTGTTGGACTCTAATACTCCCATGTTGTGCAGCCTGTCCCTACAATGATCAATGAAGTCTTGTTGGTTTTCCTGTCGCTTACTGCCAAGACAGGAGGTTGTAGCCTGGTCCACATGTCCAACTGCTTCTACTACTCGAAGGTAGTGGCTGGTCTGTGCTCTAGTGTAGCCGCTGCAACTGGCTGACCCCTGCCCGCAGGTCATGCACCTAGGGTTTGATATACGGCAGCAACATGCCCTGGAGCCCGAGCGGTAGGGGTCTATGCTCCCCCTCCCGCCTGAGAGGTGACTGGGTCCGTTGGAAATAAACCATCATGCGTCATTGAATCCATGAACCGCAGCAGACGGCCCATGACCTCCTAAAATCCCTGTGTAGTAAATCTATCGGGGCCGGCTCTGTAGCAGGTGCCTCATCCTGCTCCTCAATACAGGATCTTCTATTGGATCCAATGGTGGTACAACGGGAGCAACTCTAGGACACTCTCGTCCTCTAACAGGAGATGGGGCCCTCCCTCGGCCTCGTCCTCGTCCTCTAGCAACTAGGGGAGCAGCTCCTCTACCACCAGGTACAACTGCTGCGCGCGTTCTCACCATCTGTGAGAGAATAAGAGAAAGATACTTAGCACAACATTAACTATGCGATAGGAGATAAAGAAAGAGAAGTTTCCTAACACCTTATAGCCTCTAAAAGATAAGTACGGACGTCTCCGCACCAAACCGCAAGACACTATTAGGCCTACTCATGACTTGTGAGACCTATGTGAACCTAGTGCTCTAATACCAAGTTTTCACAATCCGCTATAGGCCATGATGGTGCCCAACGTTGCTGTTAGGCAAGCCAACGGTGAACTATTCATTTTATTATTTTAAGGTCATTAATTTTAATTAATAAAGAAACCAAGAATAAATAGCCATGGTGATATAAAACATAAAATAAATCGTAAGAGTGAAATAGTGATATTAATAGACAAAAATCATAAGTATCTACTAGAAATTCCAAAAATTCGGTATCACAAGTGCACGGGCAATCTAGTAGAATATAAAAACCACTACAACTATTATCCGAAATAAAATGGATAGAAATATAAAATAAAGTGCAACATGAAGGAGACTTCGGGTGCTGCAAATCGGAGCATGGAGGAAAAGCTCACCACTAAGTCTCGGGTAGTATGGATGGTCGCCTGATCAGATACCAGATGTACCTGCCTTGTGCAGTAGCGTAGAATGAGTACGTAAATAAAATGAACCTAGTAATTATCTATTCTAACCTCGAAGAAGTAGTGACGGAAGGTCAATATCGACACTTACAAGAGGTAAATAAATAAAGTACATGAATTATAAATAGGCATGAAATACAACAGTAACAATGAAATAAGAATACAATGAATAATGATCCCTTAACAGAATGTCAATTTAAAATCTCCAATTATCACATGCCAGTTTTAATAAATAAGAGCCATCAAGTAATTATCAAATCTCAAGTCATGAAGGAAATACCCATTACAACCGGACTCCTAGTGATATCATGAAAGAATTATATCGAGATCGTACGGCCCGATCCTGAATGATCGTGTACAGTGCCGAGGGTCAACTGGTGCGAACCATAGATGCATCTGAATAAACTACCGAGGCATTCGTCCCGATCCACAGGATTAGAGAAACTCTAAAAACTACGGTCAATGACTACAACACATGAATAGTACTCAAGGAAGGCAAAAATTCCACCAACAACGAGTATTGCGTCAAAACTCAAGATAATGAAGCTCGATCTCATAAAATCCCATATCCAATTTGAATTATATATTCAAGTAGTTAAACTAACAAGTTGGGTTCAAATAATACAAGTATTGCATGGTAAAGTCCTAAGTCTACCCGGACATAAGCATGATTGTAGCTACGTACGAACTCTCGTCACTCCGTGCGTATGTAGCACCCAAAATCATTAGCAAATAAAAATTTAAAATTCCTACAGAGATAATTCTCTCTTACAAGATTAGGCAAGAGACTTACCTTATTTTCAAGTCCTCTTCTCGGTCCACAAGTCACACTAATAGCCAAAGGTCATACAAACTAATCAATATATGCTGAAAAGTTCACAATTTAAATATTAGAGTAATTACCCAACCCAAATTGGAAAATTCCTAAAAGTCACCCCCGGGTATATGTGCCTGGATTTTGGGAGTTTTTGTAAATAAAGTTTACACATGAACTTACGAACTCAAATATATAATTTCTACTCAATTCCATAATCATTTTCGTGGTCTAATCCCATTTTTACCAAACCCTGGGTTTTCTCAACATAATCCTATAATTTTTACAATTTACATGTTAATATCTACTAATAATCTATGTATTAAACTCACATTATATAAAAATTACTTACTTCAAGATGCTAGGTGAAAAGCCCTCTCCAAGGAGCTCCAAAATCGGCAAAGAGTTGAGAGAAATGAAGAAAATGAGCATAAGTCCCATTTTTAACTTAAGTAAATGTCTAGCGATCCTTCTACGCGATCGCGAATTTGCCCATGCGATTGCGAAGGCAAGACTACCAAGGCCCCTAAAAAGCCTCTTCGCGATCACGAAAAGCTCCGCGCGTCGTGATGACAAGCCCCCACCAATCATCGCGAACGCAACCCGTCCTTCGCGTCCACGAAGGGCATCCACTTGCTAAGCCCTCAGACTCAACGCTTTCTACACGAACGCGACCCAGCGATCGCAAACGCGGAGGCTAGTGACCCACAGCTTCGCGATCGCGACCCTATTTTCTCGAACACGTATAGAAAAAACCCCAAGCCCCAATTCATTCATCGCGAACACGAGGCCTTCTCCATGTTCGCAAAGAAGGAAACCAGAACATCAAATTTCAAAAATTTTGAACTTAGCTCCAAGTGGTCCGAAACTTATCCGAGCCATCCGGAACCCCGTCCAATTGTACCAACAATTTCATAAACATAATTTGGACCTGCTGGAAGCCTCAAAACACGTAAAATAATATCGGAACTAAGAATCATACCCAAAAACCAAATTAATCAACTTATGAACTTCAAACTTCTTCAACTAGCCCCGTACGGGACGAATCATACTCAGACAACTCGATATAACGCCAAATTTTACGCACAAGTCACAATTCACCATATGAACCTATTCCCAGGCTGGAAAGCCCAAACGGACATGGATAACACCAAAGTCTACTTCAAACCATATTTAAGAAACTCTAAAAAATTCCTGACCTCGACTTCCAACATTAAGCGCCGAAACGCTCCACGATCACCCGAAACTCGATCCGATCACATGCTTGTAACGACCCGACCGGTCATTTTGATTTCTAGATCCCGTTCTCCTAATGAAGATTCCTCGTAAATGCTTTTACTAATTTATGACTTGTGGGAATGGTTAGTTCGGGTTTGGAATGGATTGGGTTGAAATTGGAACACTTAGTTCCTTAATAATGGCTTAAAATGGATAAGTTTGACTTGAGTCAACATTTTGAGTAAACGACCCTTGAATCGGGATTTGAAGGTTCCAATAGGTTCATATGATGATTTTGGACTTGGGCGCGTGTTTGGATCCGGTTTCAAATGACTCGTGAGCATTTCGGCGCTTGATGTTGAAAGTTGGCGCATTTAAGGTTTTTAAGTTTTTTAAGTTTGGTTTGTACTAGGTTTTTGTGATATCGAGGTTTGATTTGGATTCTGAGCCTCGAAATAGTTCCGTATGATTATTTAATACTTGCATGCAAAATTTGGCATCATTCCGAGTTGATTTGATAGGAATGGGATACGAGGTAGTGTTTTTAGACGTTTTTGAGTTTCATAATTTGATTCATGTGTTTGGGCATCCGATTAATATTTCTAGATGTTATTTCAGAAATTTGATTGTGAAATAGGGTCCGTATTATGTTGTTAGATGTGTGAATGTGATTGGATGGGGTCCCGGGGGCCCCGGACGCGAAACGGATTGGAATCAGACTCGGAAATTTTGCATGGGGGACTTCTCGTGCTCCAATTCTGGTGCGCTCGCACCTGCATGATTTTGGATGCAGTGTGAGCTTGGAGAAGCGAGCCTATGATTGCAGAAGCGGCCTGGGGTGAGTGGCCAGTGTTCCGCAAAAGCATTGAAGTTCCGCAAAAACGAACTCGCTTCTGCGATGATGGGGCCGCAGATGCGACACAAGGCCAGCCAGGCGTGGGTGGCAGGTGTGAGAGGCATTCTGTAGAAGCGGGTTCGCAGAAGCGAGAACCTTTCCACAGAAGCAAAGAGAGGCAGCCTGGGCTAGGACCGCACCTGGATGGATTTTCTGCAGGTGCTGCGTCGCAGGTGCGACCCAAGGTCTGCAGAAGCGGAAATCGCTAGAGGCAGTGTGGTTTTAATCCGAGACTTGGACCCTTTTCCCCATAATTTCACTTAGTCTTGGGAGATTTTGTGAGTTCATAGGAGGGGGATTTCCATCAATATCCTAAGGCAAGCAACTTCCACCCATTTCTAACTTAATTATATGGGTTTTAGGTAGATTGAACACGGAATGATCGTGAAAACTTGTAGGATTCATGAAGATCCTAGGGTTTTGGTAAAATTAGAATTTGACCACGAAATTGGTTATGGAATTGAGTACAAATTATATATTGGAGTTCGTGAGGCTATGTGTAATAATAATCTTTGAAACTTTCTAGAATCCGGGAATGTGGGCTCGGGGCTGAATTTTTAGAATCTTCTAATTTGGATTATAAAATACTCTAATAGCTAAATTATGAGCTTTTGAGCATATATTGATTTATTCTTATAATATTTTGCTAGTGTCGGATTGTTCGGCACCGACTTGAGGCTTTAAAGTGATTTTTAGACCGGAAGTGAGCTTTGGAGCAACGTAAGTCTCTTGCCTAACCTTGTAAGAGGGAAATCATCCCCTTTGGTATATTTTGTGGTGTATTTCTTGCGTGGGAAGCTAAGTACGCATGAGGTGACAAGAGTCCATACGTAGCTATATTTCATGATATGTCCGGGTAGACTTTGATCCACACCATGCTTTAATTGTACTGTTGTGATTACCGTGCGTATTGACTGTCTTGAATAGAGCTAAGACTAGGGATTTAAAGTTGCATTTGTTGATGTAGCCTTCTTATTTGGAAACTTGAGGAATGTTTGATAACTATGAAAAAAATCCATGTCCTCTCGCGTCGCAAGTACATTCGCGAGTGAGGTAAACTTCTCTACTCTTATGGGATCGCGTCGCTTGCCTCTGTAGTATGGTAAACTCACTCTTATAGGATCGGTCAGGCCGCTCACCTCGGCAGTCCACTACTCTTAGGGGATCGGGCCGTTCGCCTCGGCAGTGTCATATTCTTATTGGATTGGGCCGTTCGCCTCGGCAGTACTAAGTACCACTATTCTTATGGGATCGGGCCATTTGCGTCGGCAATTTCGTGCTAAATATTTGGAACGGGTTCCAGTTTTGACATAATTGAGTTAGGGTTATCACGGCCAGTTATGAGACATTAGTGATGTGTTACGAATTCCTGTTGCATTATTGTAGTTGCTTTTATTTGTCTCATTGATACTTATTATATGTTCACCATGTCTACTTTATGCACTTTCATTATTATTATCGATCTTTAGTAAGTGTCCAGTCGATCCCTCGTTACTACTTCTTCGAGGTTAGACTAGATACTTACTGGGTTGGTGTTGTTCTTCGTACTCACGGTACGCTATTGAATTATTGTAGGTGATTTATTTTGTCTCATTGATACTTGTTATATGTTCACCATGACTACTTTATGCACTTTCATTATTATTATTATCAATCTTTAGTAAATGTCCAGTCGATCCCTCGTCACAACTTCTCCGAGGTTAGACTAGATACTTACTGGGTACGTGTTGTTCTTCGTACTCACGCTACACTTCATGTGTAGGTACTGAGACGGGTCCCACTAATGGTCGGCAGCCACGTAGCTGATCTGTTACGGAGACTTAGGAGTGAGTTGCTTGCCTTTCTACGATCCTCAGCACCGGAGTCTCCTTCTATATTATTTACTATTTTTGCTTGTTACTTTTAGACAATAGTCTTAGTGGTTTGTATATTCCTTAGATTGCTCATGTACTTGTGACGCCGGGTTTTGGAGATTTGTAGCACTTTTGTACTGCTGTACTCGTCACTTCTATCATAGTATACTATATATATTTTTATGTTGAAACTTGTTTAAAAAGAATTTTCATCATTGCATGACATTGGTGTAATTAAAAAATGTTGAAAATGGGATAAATAAATGGTAGATTCGCTTGTGTGCTTGCCTAGCAGCGGCTTTAGGTGCAGTCTTGACCTAGTACAGATTTTGGATTGTGACAGCTTGGTATCAGAGCTTTAGGTTCACATAGGTCTCACGAGTCATTACTAGGACTAATAGAGTCTTGCGGATCAGTGCGGAGATGTCTGTACTTATCTTCGAGAGGCTATAGGGTGTTTGTAAACTTCTCTTTCTTCATCTTCCATCATGCAGTCGCTATTATACCAAATGTCTTTCTGTTGATCTCTCATAGATGGTGAGGACGCGCATGGCAGATGTACTAGGGGGATGAGGGGCTGCTCCCCTCATTGCTAAAGGTTGAGGCAGAGGTCGGGAGGAGGGGGGGGGGGGGGCTCCAGCTCCAATTAGAGGACGAGGGCACCCAAAGGGTGCTCGTCTTGCACCACCAGCTGATCCAATGGAGGATCCTATTGTTAAGGAGCAGGATGAGGTGCCTGCAACTGTGGCAGCTCCAGCAAATTTAGTGAGTGCGCCGGGATTCCAGGAGGTCATGGGCTGTATGCTGCGATTCGCGGACTCTATGATGCATGCTGATTTATTTCCAGCGAACCCTGCCATATCTCAGGCGGCAGGGGGAGCACAGACCTCTATCACTCAGGCTCTAGGGCACTCTGCTACTATATATTAGACCCCAGGAATACTACCTGTGGGAGAGGCCAGCCTGTTGCAGCAACTATGTCAGAGGCTGTACCAGTCGAGATTGTTGATCAACAGAAGCGGCTGGACAAATGGACTAGGCTTCTCCCCCTACCTTTGGGAGTGAGCGGTCAGAGGACCCCCAGGATTTCATTGACTGGTGTAGTGATAGGCTCTGGAACATGGGGATATTAGAGTCCAATGGGGTGGACTTCGCCACTTTCCAGTTTGACGGCAAAGGCCCGTAGATAGTGGCAGGCTTATCTTCTTAGCAGGCCAGCAGGTTCACCTCCCTTGACTTGGGTCAATTTACACATATGTTCTTGGAGAAGTATATACCACCTACTGAGAGAGGAGCTTCGGGGTCTGTTTAAGCGACTCCACTAGGGTCACATGTCTGTCACCAACTATGAGGTGAAATTCACCGACTTGTCTCGCTATGCAGCTATTATACTCCCCACAGATGCAGAAAGGGTGCGGAGGTTCATAGCAGGCCTGCACCCTGAGATTCAGGTACCTATGGCCCGTGAGGCAGTGTTGGGGACTTCTTTTCTTCAGGTTGTGGATATAGCTCGGAGGATCGAGCGTATTCGCAACTGCAGTGGAGAGTTTGCACCGAGGACAAACGGCCTCGGTAGATTGGAGGATTTTTTGACGACCCACCTAGGGGCAGAGGTTGGGGTCAGTCCAGCAGACCCATGTATTCAGCACCACCCGCCTGCGTGGGGGCTCCAGCATGACCCTTTTTCGGTGCCGTTTACTTACCACCCGCCAGCTATTCAGGGTACCTTATGTGTGTATTCAGGCCATCAGGGTCAGACTTCAGGTCAGCAGTCCACTGTTCTGATAGGTTGTTTCGAGTGCAGGGATCTTGGCCTCGTGAAGAGGTTTTGTCCCCAACATCGGGGCAAGGCCGGTAGGGATGCTACGACGTTATTTGATCCAGGGTCTACGTATTCATATGTTTCATCTCTATTTTCTCATTTTCTAGGTATTTCTGGCGAGTCTTTGGGTACTCCTTTATATGTGTCCACACTAGTGGGCGATTCTATTGTTGTGGATCGGATTTACCGGTCCTGTATCGTGACTTTCTATGGTTATGGGACTAGAGCGGATCTTCTGTTACTCGATATGACCGACTTTGAGGTCATCCTGGGCATGGACTGGTTGTTTCCATATCATGCCGTCCTTGATTTCCATGCCAAGACTGTTACCTTGGTGATACCAGAGTTGCCTAGATTGGAGTGGAAGGGTTTATCTGTTAGTGCATCTAGTCGGATTATCTCTTTCCTGAAGTCTCGACACATGGTCGAGAAGGGTTGTTTGTCTTATCTAGCTTACATTCGGGATAAATCTGTAAAGACTTTGACGATTGATTCAGTGCCCGTGGTACGGAAGTTCTCCGATGTGTTTCCTTCTGATCTCCCAAGCATGCCACCAGACCGTGATATCAATTTCTGTATTGATTTGGCTCCAAGTACTAAGCCTATATTTATTCCACCATACCGCATGGCTGCAAAAGAGTTGAAGGAGCTGAAGGAACAGCTTGAGGAGTTGCTAGCAAAGGGGTTCGTCAGATCGAGCGTGTCGCCTTGGGGTGCACCGGTGCTGTTCCTGAAGAAGAAGGACGGGACTATGTAGATGTGCATTGAATATCGCAAGTTAAACAAAGTTACCATTAAGAACAAGTACCCCTTGTCGCATATTGATGATTTGTTTTACTAGTTGCAGGGTGCTAGTTTGTTCTCTATGATCGACTTGAGATCTGGGTATCATCAGCTGAAGATTCGTGCTTCAGATGTTCCGAAGACAGCATTCCGGACTAGAAATGGTCACTATGAGTTTTTAGTGATGACATTTGACTTGACTAACGCCCCGACGGCATTTTGTGGATTTGATGAATCGAGTGTTCAGGCCATATCTTGATTCTTTTTATCATTTTTTTCATTGATGACATATTTTTCTACTTGCGTAGCATGGAGGAGCATAAGCAGCATTTGAGAGCTATGCTTCAGACTTTGCGGGAACAGAAGCTATATGCTAAGTTCTCCAAGTGCGAGTTCTGGTTAGGCTCTGTGGCATTCTTGGGGCATGTGGTATCAGGCAAGGGTATTAAGGTAGATCACAGGAAGATCAAGGCAGTCCAGAGTTGGACTCGTCCTACCACGGCGATCGAGATCAGGAGTTTCCTAGGGTTAGCCGATTATTATTGCCGGTTTGTGGAGGTTTCTCATCTATTGCAACACCTTTTATTAGATTGACCAGAAGGGCACTCCATTCCGATGGTTCGATGATTGCGAGGCGAGCTTTCAGAAGCTCAAGAAAGCTTTGACTACAGCACCAGTTTTAGTGTTTCCTTCCGGTTCGGGGATGTATACGGTATATTGCGACACTTCGTGCGTTGGCCTGGGTTGTTTATTGATGTAGGAGGGGCGAGTTATTGAATATTCTTTACGTCAGCTGAAGCCCCACGAGAAGAATTATCCTGTACATGATTTTGAGTTGGCTATGATAGTTCATGCTCTTAAGATCTGGAGGCATTATCTTTATGGGGTGTCCTGTGAGGTTTACACCGATCATTGCAGCTTGCATCATTTATTCAAATAGAGTGATCTTAATTTGAGGCAGCGCATGTGGCTTGAGTTACTAAAGGACTATGATGTTACCATCCTTTATCATCGGGGCAAGGGGAATGTGGTTGCAGATGCCTTGAGAAGAAAGGCTGAGAGTATGGGCAGTTTGGCATTCATTTCAGGAGAGGAGAGGCCATTGGCTTTGGACATTCAGTCCTTAGCTAACAGACTTGTGAGGTTGGATATTTCTGAACCCAGTGGAGTTCTCGCGTGCGTGGTGGCTCAGTCTTTCTTACTCGAGCGGATCAAGGCTCGTTAGTATGATGATCCGTACTTGCTGGTTCCCATAGAGATAGTACTACAGGGTGGTTCCAAGGAGGTTACTATCGGTGATGATGGTGTTCTACGGCTCTAGGGCCGCCTATGTGTTTCTAATGTTGATGCCTTGAGGGAGACGATTCTAGAGGAGGCACACAGTTCTCAATATTCTATTCATCCAGGGGCTACGAAGATGTATCGCGACCTGAGGCAGCATTATTGGTGGCGGCGGATGAAGAAGTACATAGTTGAGTATGTGGCGAGATGTATAAATTGCCAACAGGTCAACTATAAACACCAGAGGCCAGGTGGCCTACGTCAGCAGATGGTTATACCTGAGTGGAAATGGGAGTGCACTACTATGGACTTCGTAGTTTGGATGCCACAGACTTTGGGAAAGTTTGATGCAGTTTGGTCATTGTTGACAGGTTGACTAAGTCGGCACACTTTATTCCGGTTATGACTACGTTTTCTTCAGAGAGATTGGCCCAGACTTACATTCAGGAGATTGTTCCAGTTACATGGTGTGCCTGTTTTCATCATATCAAATAGAGGCCATCAGTTCGCTTCGCACTTCAGGAGAGTAGTTCAGAGCGAGTTGGGTACCGGGGTAAAGCTCAGCACAACTTTTCATATGCAGACCGACGGGCAGTCGGAGTGAACAGTTCAGATTCTGGAGGATATGCTCAGAGCATGTGTCATTGACTTGGAGGTCAGTGGGATAGATTCTTTCCCTTGGCCGAGTTTGCTTACAACAACAGTTATCAGCCTAGCATCGAGATGGCTCCATTTGAGGCTTTATATGGTTGGAGATGTCGTTCGCCCATCGGATGGTTTGAGCCCGGCGAGGCTAAGTTATATGGTACTGATTTGGTGAAGGATGCCTTGGAAAAGGTAAAGTTGATTCAGGAGCGACTTCGCAAAGCACAGTCCAGACATAAGAGTTACGTGGATCAGAAGGCGTGCGATCTATCATTTATGGTAGACGAGAAGGTTCTCTTGAATGTTTCGCCGATGAAGGGGATCATGAGGTTCGAGAAGAAGGGCAAGCTGAGCCCAGGGTTTATTGGCCCATTCGAGGTGTTGCGGCAAGTTGGGGAGGTTGCTTATGAGCTTGCTTTGCCTCCCAGTCTATGCGGGAGTTCATCTGGTCTTCCATGTGTCTATGCTCTGGTGGTATCACGCCAACATGTCGCATATGCTAGATTATAGCACGGTTCAGCTAGCTGAGAGTTTGGGTTATGAGGAGGAGCCAATTACCATTATTGACAAACAGGTTTGCCAGTTGAGGTCCATGAAAATTGGTGTGGTGAAGGTCCATTGGAGGGGTCAACCAGTCAAGTAAGCGACTTGGGATGCCTAGGAGAACATGAGGATCATATATCCACACCTATTCAGCACTCCAAGAATGATTCTAAACCCGTTCAAGGACGAATGTTTAATAGGTGGAGAATGTAACAATCCGACCAGTCGTTTTGCTTTCTAGATCCCCCTTCCCCTAATTAAGACTCCCCATATGTGCTTTTATTGTTTTATGACTTTCGGGGATGGTTAGTTTGGGTTTGGAAGGGTTCGGGTTGAAATCAGAATACTTGGTTCCTTAATAATGACTTAAAATGGATAAGTTTGACTTGAGTCAACATTTTGAGTAAATGACCTTGGAATCGAGATTCAAAGGTTCCAATAGGTTTGTATGATGATTTTGGACTTGGGCGCGTGTTCGGATCAGGTTTCGGATGACCCGTGAGCATTTAGGCTCTTAATGTTGAAAAATGGCGCATTGAAGGTCTTTAAGTTCTTTAAGTTTTGTTTGGAGTATGTTTTGGTGATATCGAGGTCTATTTGGGATTCCGAGCCTGAGCATAGATCTGTATGATGATTTAAGACTTGCAAGAAAAATTTGGCGTCATTTCGAGTTGATTTAATCGGAATCGGACGCGCGGTAGTGTTTTTAGAAGTTTTTGATTTTCATAATTTGATTCATGCATTTTGGCATCCGATTCTTATTTCTAGATGTTATTTCAGAGTTTCGATCACGCAAACGGGTCCGTATTATATTGCTTGATGTGTGCATGTGATTACATGGGGTCCTGGGGGCCTCGTATGCAAAACAGATTGGAATCAGACTCAGAAATTTTTCATGGGGGACTGTTGGTGCTCCAGTTCTGGTGCGTTCGCACCAGCATGATTTTGGCCGCAGGTTCGAGCTCGCAGAAGCGAGCCTATGATCGTAGAAGCAGCCTAGGGTGAGTGGCTAGTTGTCTGCAGAAGTGAAGAAGTTCCGCATAAACGAACTCGCTTCTGTGATAATGGGGCCGCAGATGCGAAGCAAGGCCAGCCAGGCGTGGGTCGCAGGCCAGCCAAGCGGGTTCGCAGAAGCGAAAACCCGTCCGCAGAAGCGAAGAGAGGCAGCCTATGCTAGGGCCGCACTTGCGATGGATTTTTCGTAGCGCAGCATCGCAGGTGCGACCCAATATCCGCAGAAGCGAAATTTGCTGGAGGCAGTGGGGTTTTTAATCCGAGACTTAGACCTTTTTCCTCACAATTTCTCTTAATCTTAGGAGATTTTGAGAGCTCATTGGAGGGGGATTTCCATCAATATCCTAAAGTAAGCAACTTCCATCCATTTCCAAGTTAATTATACAGGTTTTATGCACGCGGAATCGTGAAATAGGATTCTTGAAGAACCTAGGCTTTTAGTAAAAATGGAATTTGACCACAAAATTGGTTATGGAATTGAGTGAGAATTATATATTTGAGTTCGTGAGGCAATGGGTAATAATTATCTTCGAAAATTTTCGGAACTCGGGCATGTGGACCTGTGGGCGAATTTTTAGAATCTTCTAATTTGGGTTGAAAAATTACTCTAATGGCTAAATTATGAGCTTTTGAGCATATATTGATTAATCCTTATAATATTTGTCTAGTTTTGGATTGTTCGGCACCGACTTGAGGCTTTAGAGAGAATTTGTGGACTGGAAGTGAGCTTTGGAGCGAGGTAAGTCTCTTGCCTAACCTTGCAAGAGGGAACTCATCCCCTTAGGTATATTTTGTGGTATATTTCTTGTGTGGGGAGCTACGTACTCACGAGGTGATGAGAGTATGTGCATTTCTATATTCCATGATATGTCCAGGTAGACTTAGATCCACACCATGCTTTAATTGTACCGTTGTGATTACCTTGCGTATTGACTATCTTGAATAGAGCTAAGACTAGGGATTTAAAGTTGCATTCACTGATGTAGCCTTATTCTTTGGAAACTTGAGGAATATTTAATAACTATGAAAAAAATCCATGTCCTGTCGCATCGCAAGTACTTCCGCGAGCGAGGTAAACTTCTCTACTCTTATGTGATCGGGCCGTTCACCTGGGCAGTATCATATTCTTATGGAATCGGGCCGTTCTCCTCGGCAGTACCACTACTCTTATGGGATCGGGTTGTTCGCCTTGGCAGTAGTTAGTACTAATATTCTTATAGGGTCGGGCCGTTTGCCTCGGCAATATCGTGCTAAATAATCAGAATGGGTTCCAGTTTGGACATAATTGAGTTAGGGTATTCACGGCCAGTTACGAGACATTGGTGATGCGTTACAGATTCCTGTTGCATTATTGTAGTTGCTTTTATTTGTCTAATTAATACTGGTTACATGTTCACCATGTCTACTTTATGCACTTTCATTATTATTATCGATCCTTAGTAAGTGTCTAGTCGACCCCTCGTCACTACTTCTTTTAGGTTAGACTAGATACTTACTGGGTACGTGTTGTTCTTCGTACTCACTTTACACTATTGCATTATTGTAGTTGCTTTTATTTGTCTCATTGATACTGGTTATATGTTCACCATGTCTAATTTTTGCACTTTCATTACTATTATCGATCTTTAGTAAGTTTCCAGTCGACCCCTCGTCACTACTTCTTCGAGGTTAGACTAGATACTTACTGGGTACGTGTTGTTCTTCGTACTTATGCTACACTTCTGCACTGATGCGCAGGTACTGAGACAGGTTACACCAGTGGTCACACGGACGCGTAGCCGATCTGTTATGGAGACTTAGGGGTGAGTTGCTTTCCTTGCTACGAACCGTAGCACCCGAGTCTCCTTCTATATTTTTTACTATTTCTGTCTATTACTTTCAGACAGTAGTCTTAGTGGTTTGTATATTCCTTAGATTGCTCATATACTTGTGACGCCGGGTTTTGGGATTTATAGCACTTTTGTACTGTTGTACTCGTCATTTCTATCTCAGTAAACTATATATATTTTTATGTTGAAACTTGTTTAAAAAGACTTATCATCATTGCATGAAATTGGTGTAATTAAAATATGATGAAAAAGGGATAAATAAATGGTAGATTCGCTTGTGTGCTTGCATAGTGGCGGCGTTAGGTGCAGTCTCGACCTAGTACGAGATTGGGTCGTGACAACGTCCAAGTCACAAATCATCATACGAATATATTGGAATCATCAAATCCCGTTTCCGAAGTCATTTAATCAAAATGTTGACTCAAGTCAAACTTGGCCACCTTAGTCCATTATTAAGGAACTAATTATTTGAATTCAACCCGGACCCTTCAAAATCAAATCAGCCATCCCCGCAAGTCATAAAATAGTAAAAGTACATGCGGGAAGTCTCATATAGGGAAACAAGTATCTAGAAAATAAAACAACCGGTCGGTCGTTACAATCCAAATTTGTACAGATTTATTTCTTATTAAAGTCAGATCTTATTAACAAAATCTTAATTTTAGATTCCAAAAACTGTAACATTTTTAAATGCACTAATCAATGATGAATATTATTATCCTTTAACTTATGGGAAGATAATAAAATTCGGTGAATTATTGATTGACTAATTTACTACCTCGAGAAATTTATCCTTTTATGGATCGTTTTTTAACAGATTATACATCCACTTTATCTATGTTACATACTAAAAAAAATTAAATCATCATCAACTTGAAACATAAAATATAACAATAACAACAACTCAGTAAATTTTACAAGTGGGAAGGAAGTTAGTGTTTACGCAGACCTTACCCCTACCCCGAAAGAGTAAAGAGGTTGTTTTCGAAAGACCTTCGACTCGAGAAGAAGAAAACGGACAATAGATTTGTAACAATAACAGAAGCTAGAAGAATAATATCAACATCGTAAGAGACAAAAAATAGATGGAAAAGCAATAACAATAACCAGTAATCATGATACAGTATTATGAAAAAAAAGTATGAACACAACATAAATCACTAGCAGTCCAAGACAAAACACTATCAAAGTAGCCTCACCCCTGTACGTAGTAGAAAAACGCTCGACTACATCCTCACCTTCAACCCTAATGCTCGATCTCCACACCTTCCTATCAAGAGCCATATCCTCGGAAATTTGAAGTTGCGCCATGTCCTGCATGATCATCTCACACTAATACTTTTTAGGCCGCCCTCTACCTCTTCTCAAACCCACCAAAGCCACCGCTCACATCTCCTAATTGGATCATCTAAGCTTCTCCTCCGCACGTGCCCGAACCATCTAAGACTTGTTTCCCGCATCTTGTCATCCATGGGAGCCACACCCACCTTCTCTAGAATATTTTCATTTCTAATCTTTTCTAGCCTAGTGTGCCTGTACATCGATCTCAACATCCTTATTTTTGCTACTTTCATCTTTTGGAAATGTGAATTCTTAAATGGCAAACACTCAACCCCATATAATATGGCCGGTCTAACCACCGCTCTATAGAACTTACCTTTAAGTTTCGGTGACACTGCTTGTCACACAGGACTCCAGATGCTAACCTCTATTTCATCCACACTACCATATACGGTGCGTGACATCCTCGTCGATCTCCCCATCCCTGAAGTCATGTCTCCAAACCTCTAACCTCTCATTACCACTACCTCGCGTCTCATCAATCAGAACTATATCATTAGCAAACAACATACATCACGGCACCTCCCCTTGAATATAGTGTGTTAAGTGCGTTCATCCCCAGCTCAAAGAAGAACGAGTTCATGGCAGATCCTTGGTGTAACTCCAGAACAACCGGAAAAGCTGTGAGTCGCCTCCCACAATCCTAATCCAAGTCTTAGCTCCATCTTACATGTCCTTTTTCACTCTAATGTAAGCTGCCGGCACACCTTTCACCTCCAGGCATCTCCAAATAACCTACCTAGGGACCTTGTCATAAGCTGTCTCTAGGTTAATAAACACCATGTGCAAATCCTTCTTCCTATCCCCATACTGTTCTACCAACCTCCTAATCAGGGACATACGTAGAATATTTAGTAAGTGATGTCGTCATTTAAATGGAACAAATTTTAAAAATATCATATTTAAAAGAAAACACAAAAATAATTTTGTAGAAATTGCAATCATGCAGAGGAAGCTGAGTACTTTTTTCAAAATTAGCATTTTGAGTCGGCTGAAATAATTCAATCTCAGAAACTAGGAGTTTTATTTTCATCTTACGTGACATATCTATCTTTACTTTATTGATTTAGCTGTTGCTTTACAGTTTTAAGAGGTTAAAGGTTCAATACTAGCCAACTTTTTTTTTTCAAAAAGTAGAAAAAATTGGCACAAAACTTAGAGAAATTACGCAGGATGATGTTTGAACCCTCGACTTAGGGTGAACAATCAAGGCACCTAACCATTGAAGCAAGAAACCTGTCACGACCCGGATTTTCCACCCTCGGGAGTCGTGATGGGGCGTACTATTAGGAGCTAGGCAAGCCAATTATTTATTACCTCTTTTAGCAAACCTCGACGTTAATTAAACAACAAAATATTTAATAGAAAAGTGGATGTCTTAAATATAAATGAACTGAAAGCAATGCGGAAATTCCAACACAAAACTCTACCCAAGATTGGTGTTACCATACTCACGAACATCTAAGATTTACTAAATACAATAGACTGAAAGAAGTCATAATCTGTTTGTTTCGGTACAAGGGATAACAAACTGAAATAGAGATAGAGGAGACTCCGGGCCTGCGAACGTCAGCAAGGCTACCTCGGTTCTCTGGACTGAAGGTCTACTCCCAATCTACTGCTGCTGTCCAAAAGCTGCTCCGGCACCGTGGTCTGTGAAAAAAGATGCACAGAGTGTAGCATCAGCACAACCGACCCCATGTGCTGGTAAGTGCCTGGCCTAACCCCGACGAAGTAGTGACGAGGCTAGACAGGACTACTAAAACCAACCTGTGCAGTTCGATATATATATATATATATATATACTAATCATATCATATAAGTATACACATACATACATACAATAGAAGAAAATACAGAAATTTAACAAGTCAAGAGGGAGGGGAGCATGCTATAGGGAGTCAAAAATCCGGATAACAAAAATCAACCAAAGAAGGTGAAAATGTACAACTACAGTATCAAGGAGAGTAGAAATTTAACAATTTGCACGGCACCATACTTCGTGCTTTTACTCTCGTTCTCACCAAAACAATCAAATAAAGTGCACGACATCAACCTTCGTGCTTTTCCTCACATAAACACTCATATCATGGCACGGAATGACCCTTCGTGCATTAGTAATCAAAACATGGCATGGAAATGTTCCTTCGTGCATTAATAATCAAAACATGCACGGAATGTTCTTTCCGGTGCATTAATAATCAAAACATGGCACGGAATGTTCCTTCGTGCAATAATAATCAAAACATGGCACGGAATGTTCCTTCGTGCATTAATGATCAAAACATGGCACGGAATGTTCCTTCGTGCATTAATAATTAAAACATGGCACGGAATGTTCCTTCGTGCATTAATAATCAAAACATAATCGTGCACGGCATCACCCTTCGTGCTTTATCGCTCGTCCTCACCCAAACAACAATCACAAACAATGGGGTGAGGGAATAGACAAACAAAATAGAAATCCCGGCAAGAGAACAATAACAATAATTTTAATATCCCGGCAAGGGAGAAATATCAATATACGAATAAAGCCCGGCAAGGGAATAATCACATTTCTTTCTCTTTCTTTCATTTCTTACTCAATAATTACTTTATCGTTCAAGCCACGCTCCAAAGAGTTCACAAATCATAATTCTTTCTCATACTCTTCACATTATATGGAAATCATCAATTACACAAGAAAGAGTCACAACAAAATTAGAATAAGCACAAATAAGGACTCACGGTCATGCTAGACACCAATGTATAGATACTCGTCACCATGCCTATACACCGTACTCGACAATTAGCAATTAGCAAACAATACTCTAATCCTATTCCCTCAAGCCAAAGTTAGATCAAACACTTATCTCAACTTCCACGGCTAAATCAATCCACAACGACCGCCTTCCCTCTCGAATTCGGCTCCAACTCAATCAAATCTATGAAATAACGACTTTACAACATTAATATAAGCTAAACAAATCAAACCCAATGCCTAAATATAGTTTTCTAAGCTTTCTTCCCAAAATTCCAAAAATCGACCCTGGGCCCGCTTGGTCAAAACACGAGGTTCGGACCAAATTCATATCACCCATTCCCCACGAGCCCGGATATACAATTTATTTTCAAATTCGACCCCAAAACGAGGTCTAAATCAAAGAAAAGTGAAAATCCCTAACTCTACCCATTTTCCCCAATTTCAACCCTAGATTACATGATTTGAGCTTAGGAATTTGATAAATGATGATGAAAAATGAAGGAGACAAGTTAAACAATACTTACCCAAGAAGCTTTGATGAAGAAATGCGCTAACAATCGCCTAGAAGCTTTGGCGAAGAAAGGGTTCGTGTATTTTTTGAATAAAACCCGACACTGTTATATTTTTATGACTTAAAAATCGTTGGGTAAAATTACCCTACGCGTTCGCGACAGTAGGGTCGCATTCGCGAAGGGCAGAAATTGACAACCATCGCGTTCGCGAGTGGAGAAGTGCGAACGCGAAGAGGAAAAATTCTAGGGTCCAAAGTTTGGCCTACGCGAACGCGTGAGGCCTTACGCGAACGCGCTGAAGGGGAACCGTAGACTTACGTGAACGCGAGTGCAGTTACGCGAACGCGAAGGAGGAGAATCTAAGGCATCGCGAACGCGGGAGAGAGGCGCGAACGCGAAGAAGGAAAGCCTGGGCACCTATTGCAGAATTTCTGCAACTTTTTCTAAGTTCTAAAACTTCCCGGAACACCTCCGAAACACTCCCGGGCCCTCGGGGCTCCTAACCAAACACACACACTAACTCGACAACATCCTACGAACTTCACCGTGCGATCAAATCGCCAAAATAGCATCAAAATAAATGAATCAAACCTCAAAATCACTAGTTTTTCTTCAAACTTCATAAACTTTCAAATTTATGGTTTTAAGTCCGAAACACGTCAAACGACGTCCGTTTTCAACCAAACTTTGCAGAAAGCGCTTAAACCATATATACGACTTGTACCGGGCGTCGGAACCAAAATACGAGCCCGATATCACAGTCTTTTAATCAAATTTCACTTCCAATTTCCTTAATATTTTCAGAAAAATAATTTCACAGAAAAATTCATTACTCGGGCTATAGACCTTGGAATTCGACTCCGGGCATATGCCCGAGTCCCATATTTTTCTACGGACCCTCCGGGACCGTCCAATCACGGGTCTAGGTCCGTTTACCCGAAATGTTGACCAAATTCAACTTTAATCATATTAATACCAAAATTCATCATTTTTCACACAGAATTCATAATTAAGCTTTCTGGCTACGCGCCCGGACTGCGCACTCAAATCGAGGCGACTAAAAATAAGGTTTTTGAGGCTTCAGAAGCACGGTATGAATGAGAAAACTGGTGATGACCCTTTGGGTCGTCACAAAACCCCAACGATTTAACATATTCATTTTATGTTTTATATAATTCTGTATATAGATTCGCCCCTGCTCTTAAGGTGGATAGCCTCCGTAGTAGAACGACCCGACATGAACCCGAATAACTTAAAGCATAATAATATTTTCATCAATCATAATCTTAACATGAGATTTTGTTAGTGCGGATACGTACCTAAAAATAACCCTAATTCCTTTGATTTTTTATAAAACTCTCTCATTAAATTTTTATAAGCAAAAATACAATCATAGATAATACGATGATACTTGCAAAAGTTTTTGAAAGTACAAGAGGGAGGGAGGGGGGGGGGGTGAATTGTATATTTTTAATCTTAATCTCTATTAGTTTACTGGTTGTTCAATTAGTCGACTAGATGCAATAACCTAACAGTTATAATAGCAGAATATAAAACTCAGAAAGTAAGTGCAGGAATTAAAGACACCGAAATTTTATACTGGTTCGGATTCAATGTGAATCCTAGTCCAGTCCCCTTAGGTTGCAAAGGATTTCTCTTTAGTAAATGCATTTCTTCGAGTACAATGAAAATGATGTGATAGCTCAGTTCCTATAACACTCGTCTCTTTTGATAAATGCCTCACCAGTGTTGTTCTCTCTTTTTTTCTCTGACTTGTCACACAGCAGGTCTTAGGAAACTACAATGTTTGTTTGCAGTAGACCAAAGAGAGGATTTTTAGTTCGATCAAAGTATCTTTCGTCTAAGGCTTGCTGCTAAATATAAATACTTTGGTGAAGGCCGTTTGCTGATGAGACTTGACAACCCAAGAGATTTGATCCTTGGAAAGAGATTGATTCTTTCCAAGAACAAGATTGCTTGCCGTTGTGTCACGACCCTAAACCCAAACCGGTCGTGATAGCGCCTCTCGTGAAGACAAGGCCAACCGACACATTCCCATTCCAATCTTAGGCAGTAAAATAATAAGTATTAAGTCGTAAACATGATAAAATCTCAAAAATAAGCAGTTAACAGTATAATTTGCGGTAAAACAAACCCAACATTGCCCGACATCGGGGTGTCACTAGTCATGAGCATCTATTAAGGTCCGAATACAACAAGAGTCTAAAATGTACTAGATACAGTCTAATGAAATCAAGAGGGAGAAAAGCAGTGCTGCGAAAGTCGGGCAGCTACCTTGCTAAACTCCGATGACTCTGCCTTTGAGCAACCAATACCCGCTACCGGGTTCAGAAATACCTGAATCTGCACACAAGGTGCAGGGAGTAAAGTGAGTACTTCCAACTCAGTGAGTAATAAAAATAAATGAAGACTGAGTAATATAAAACCACATAAGGCACAACATTAAGCTAAAAGGGGCACAACAAAAATCAGTAAATATAATTAAGCAGAGAAATCTCATAAACATCCTTTAAACAATTAAACAATATACAGGAAAACCACTAGAAAGGTAAACACATGATAACTGCCCCTCGGGCATAGTAACAACAAAATCAGCCCCTCGGGAAATATCACAGAACAATACCAGCCCCTCGGGCTATATCTCATATTACAATGGGTACCCGCGCTCACTGGGGGTGTACAGACTCCGGGAGGGGCCCCTTACGACCCAAGCGCATAATCAAGCCATCTCGTGGCATCATAAATAGGCTCTCGGCCTCATATAAATCTCAAGCCACCTCGTGGCATACAATCTCAGGCCCTCGGCCTCATTATCATAATCAATGTATCACTGCTGCGGCGTCAGCCCGACCCAAATGTATCCTCACAACACAGTCCCTCGGCCTTACTCAGTCAAAATATCATAAGCCCTTTAGGCCACAGTAAAATATGAAGCTCAGCTCAAATACCTTTGAAAATATCATTTAATGTGTTTAAAACAGAATAATACAGCTGAGTCTTTAAAATAGAAAAATATAGTAAGACTGAGCACCAGTATGAAATCAATTAGTGAGGAAAATATCATTTAAAAATCCCCTAAGGGTTCAAACAGCTGGCACGAAGCCCACATATGGCATTTAGCTCAAAAATATAATAATATTAAACAATTAACTATCAAATACACAGTAAAATAATCATTCGGGATGGAATAAGTCACAATCCCCAACGGTGCTCTACCCCACGCTCGTCATCTAGCGTGTAAATCACCTCAACATAGCCGTACGCTGTGAGATTCCGGGGTTTCATACCCTCAGGACAACATTTAAAATCATTACTCACCTCGAACTAGCCCGAAAAGCTACTCTGCAACACGCTTGCCTCTCAAATCAACTTCCGAGTGCTCCAAATCTACCAAGTTCAGATTTTTATCATCAAATTATGCTAAACGAATGAATTCCAATTGAGAAATATCGAATTTAAGCACAAAACCCGAAATATGCCAAAACCCGTCCCCCGAGCCTGCATTCCGAAACTGGACAAACTTTATACCAAAATGTTCATCATCTCACGAGTTCGTACATATAAAGAACTCCAAAATCGGAGTTCGTTTGACCCCTCAAATCATCTCTAGAAGGTCTCATAATCTCAAGCCCTAACTCCACCTTTTTCTACTAATTTTCATGAATTAAACAATGATATTTTGTTCCTTAATCACAAATAATCGAGTTTTAGGGTCCAAAATCCTTACCTCAATGAAGAACAACGATTTCCTCTCTTCAAAATCGCCTCAAGGCTCTTTTCCCGTTTAAAAATGGCGTAAAAGGGTTCCAAGTCGCGGAATAGCCCTTTTTAAAACATTCTGCCCAGACCTTAAAATCCTTCTTCGTGAACGCGGTCAACGCCTCGCGTTCGCGAAGCACAAATCAATTTTGACCAAAATTTCCTCTTTGCGATCGCGACCTGCCCATCGCGAACGCGATGAATAAAACGCCCTAAAGCTGAGCTGACCAATTTCCTCTACACGAATGCGGAGCTTTCCTCGCGAACGCGATGCACAATCAACCAGCCCTTCGCGAATGCGGAGCCTTCCTCGCGAACGCGAAGGCTAAATTTCAAACTTCCTCAACTGATCCTTCGCGAACACGAGGACCCTCTCGCGAACGCGAAGGTCATTTTTCTGCAGCACTGACCTACAATTTCTGCAGGTTCTAACTTCATGGAATGACCCGATTGACCACCCGAAACTCACCCGAGGACCCCCGGACCTCAACCAAAGCCACCAACATATCCCAAAACCTTATTCGAACTTGTACCAATCTTCAAAACACCTCAAACAACATCAAAACCACCAAAACACATCGAATTCAAGCCTAAGGTTCTAAAATCTTTCGCATTCCGCTTTTGATAAAAAACCCAACCAAACCACGTTTGAATGACCTGAAATTTTGCACACACATCCCAATGACATAACAAAGCTACTGCAACTTCCGGAATTCCATTACAACCCCTATATCAAAATCTCACCGATCAACTGAAAAACGCCAAAAACTCAATTTCGCCAATTCAAGCCTAAATCTACTCCGGACCTCCAAAACACATTCCGATCGCGCTCCTAAGTCCCAAATCACCTAACGGAGCTAACCAAATCATAAAAATTCCAATCTGACATCATATATTAACAAGTCAAATCTTGGTCAAACCTTTCAAATTTCAAGCTTCAAACTGAGAACTGCTCTTCCAAATTCATTCTGATCATCCTGAAAACCAAAACCAACGATTTACATAAGTCATAATACACTTCACGGGGCAAGTCATGCCCGAGAACTGGCGAGCAAAGTGCAAAAGCTCAAAACGACCGGTCGGGTCGTTACATCCTCCCCCACTTAAACATACGTTCGTCCTCGAACGTGCCCAGAGTTGTTTCAAAAGCCAACCAATTGCTGAATAACCTTACCACACATATACCAGGGGCTGATCCCACGTCACCCTATCTCACATAGGTCCGATAACACATTGTCACTGAAATTTAACAATCCAATCTAGCCCATAAACCATAGAACCACATTTCCACTTCTGAAATCATCAATACGATCAGAATCTCACATTTATACTGTGAATAAGTTCGAACAAGCTGTAACAAACCATATCTGTAACCTCAGGTGCAAATTACATGATATACCACATAACTCAAACACTGGTAGCGATAACTTCTAATCACAGCAGCTGCACACAACAACCGAATATCAATAGAAAACCTCTTATCAACTAAAGTCCCATTCCGCCACTTTCATATACTGCCAATGATAAATGAAACACGCAATAAGCCATAACCATTTCTCAGATCAACCATTCATGAAGCCACTTCTCCGTTGGCAAAGACCATAGCAACTTCTGAGCCAAACCCCGATATTATCCTTCCAACATGCTGAAATCGAATCAGTTTGTACTCATTTCAAATCCCGACGATCTCATCTAATCCAGCACCACTACTCTGGTGACATGACACATCAATACAATCTAGGGCCACAACTCGTGCAATCCGTGCACCAATAGACAACAATCTGAACGTACTCCAATCATGAAGACAACTCAAACGAAAGGGCTGTGCCACCAACTCACCAGTACCAACACAACAAAAAGCTGAGAACCCATCACACATCGTAGAAATAGAATACACGAATCTAACCCGAAGGGTCATACCTCCACATAACTTCTCTGAAATGCGCGACCCTATCCAAACACTGGTCCACAGTAAACACCTTAAGTCACTATGCTCGAAATCGACAACCACGCACAATTTGATGTCTGGAACCAAAGCAAATCATCATACCCACGGTGAAGCAAATAACATACACCACACAAACTCGAAAGGACATAATCGATACGCCATTCACCGAGCGACACCCAATTACTCTTCCCACTCGACTTTCGCTATGAAACCCCAATAGAACCGCACCATATGTGACTATAACTAACAAATCATAACGCCTCGCAACACAAAAAGGTAACTCATAGATCTCCCCAGATTACTGATAAGCTCAATAACAATCGAATCAACACATCCCTAAACATTACAACTCTGAGCCAACCAAGCCGACTCGAGTTAGAACACACATCCATATTGGCCTGCCAACGGACCCCTTATCAAGGAGTTCTTGAAGCTGCTCCTTCAACTCCTTTAACTTCGCCGGTGCCATATGATACGATGCCCGACACCAAATCAATACCGAAATCGACAACCCTGTTTGGCGACATGCCTGGCAGCAGGGAAAACATCCGAAAAATCCCTCACCACCGGAACTGAATCATGGTAGAAGTCTCTGCACTGCCATCCATCACGAAGGCCAATAAGAAAGACAATCCTTCCCAGCCATCCGCTAGGTCTTTGAAATATAAAACCACCCTACTAAGAACATAATCCGTCGAACCTTGCCACTCAATCCGTGGAATTCCCGACATAGCCAATATCGCCATCTTAGCGCAATAGCTCAGAATGACACAACACTGCGACAACCAGTCTATACCCAATATCCCTCAAATCCTAACTTACCAAGCAGCAAAAGATCCACTTGGGTCTCCAAACCCCGATAGGCACCACACAGTGCCAATACACGCTACCCACAACCACAACATAACCTGTTTATGAGAACTCCTAGTCCCCAACTCCATATAGCACACGCATCACCATATTCGATCCCAATTTCGGTGTACGAAGATACAACACACCTCTAATACCCAATCATCCATGAGAGGTACTTCTATAATTCTTCTGTGCCACTAAGCAACTCGAATATCAAAAATCGATCCAATAAGAAAGTGCCGCAATACTACCGGAGTACCATCTTTAATCACATTGCCTTTTTTTGAAACATATACCCTCGTCAAAATCACCCCAATTAGCAAGACCATTCCCTTAATCATCAGAAGATCATTTCCCTAATCATTTGAAGCTCTTTTCTCTAGTTGTCTGAAGCTCATTTCTCTGATTATCTGAATCTGCCCGTTGTCTAAGAGTTTTATGATCTTCTTTTTAGAACTGAACCGTAACCTTACACACGCAAATCTCAATCCTCCACCACATACCGCATATACCATACCATCCTAGGATAAACATGAGGACTTCAAATCCCTTCCAAGCCACAAATAGTTACGTACTCAACCAGCCAAGAACTTTCCATTGATCCCATCTAGAAGACAATCACTACACACCCCATGCTCCTCACGCTCGTAGAAAATACGCATCCCTAACCGTGGTTGAAACCATCAAGAACCCTCCGAATTCCATTTGCACAAAACTAAACCGTCAGGACTGAATCCTTCTAACTCGACCAAGCTACGCAGGTTACTAAAACCCAAGAGCATTGCCGCGAAGCACCTGCAGAGACTCATTACCTCGTAAGCATCCAAAGAACTAATCATATCCTTACCATGCCGATCCGGCCTACTACCAAGCTATCCCATCTATCCGAGTTTCCTTTCGAATTACCTTCAAATTTATATGTTTCCTTGCTAGTACATCACTATCCTTAACTAAAACTTGCCCCACAAACTTTAACGTAAAACCAATTACCTAAGGCTCATAAGCCGCTGAATTCTCTCTTAAATATTCCCACAAGCACCACGTTCAAAATACCTACCCTGAAAGGACTTCCTTCGAATCCAAGGCCATTACCTTTACCTTCCTTATACTGCTATATAGAACCCCATAATGATATAGAAATACTACTAGTCTTGACACCTTCCAGTGCAACCTTAGTTTCTAGCCAAATTATACACTTGAAAATTCCCAAGTTTTACATGTGAAATCTTGAACTCATTAGGACCATTCTCGAGAGTCATCCACTCTGCTCAAACCTCAATTAGACTGATCAAATGAACCGAACAACCTGTGCCTCATTAGCACTCAACCTCAATTTAATGCAATCAAGCAACTTCCTATTCTATGCACTGCACACCCTTACCAATAACCACTCAAGACATTCCGTGATTCTCATACACCTATGAAGCATGATATAACCTTTATCAAAATTTTCCTTTACTCGGGCCATCCTCGGTCTTAATCTCTGTAAGCCATAACTGACTCACCAACATTCCTCAACTGGAACCAACATAGAACCTAACCGTGCAATCACCTAATCAATAGCAGACTCCCCCACTTGGCTCAAAGACATAGACCAAAACACACACAATAACTCATGACGCATATACTCTATTGCTGCCATAGTGCCATAGTGAGGTTAAACTCAATCCTTCATAAGCTCGTGAAACACAGACCATTTGGTACTTTAGATCTTCTGCAGATCTCGCATTCACTCTCGTAACAGTCAAGCCCACTCTCTTAAGCGACCCAAATTTAAATTCTAACACATATATTTCACTTGTAAATAAGATCTTCCAACAGACAACATAAGGATCACACAACCTCAGAACACTCCGCAGGAGATAACCCACCTGCTTTGCCTCCAACTAACATTTCTGTATACCTTCCACCGTCATAAACATTACGCAGTCACTTAGTCTTCCTGAGTCTGAACTCATACCGCGACATGAAATTTACTTCACTCTCAACTAGGAAACATGAAAAGATTCTGCACACCCATAACTCGGGGCTATACCTCAACTCAAGATGGAAATCAAGCACCTAATAGTTCTTCTATCCTCCAGCAGACCCTTCTTGTCGCTTCCAAATCATACGAATACATCTCGCAGTCACATCACACTCATCACGTAACTATCTAGTCATTACTTCCCTTAATAGAGACACAACAACACATATAGATCCAGAAACACGTGCTCACGCAATCAACAGCTCAAGGCTCAAGCTATAGGTAAAAATCCGGCCTCAAGTCTTCCAGACTGGTCCAACATCAACACACAGAGATCACATCTCGCCCCTCGATGAGGGAATCACAAGCCATCGAAGCACATCTGATACTGAGCGTTCGTTCGCGCATACGAATGCGTGGAAGGAATTCAAAGAGTTACATTTCAAGCTGAATCAAGGACGCACGATAAGAATTTCAAGAATATGGAGTTTTTCCTAAAGGTTCTGCAGAATCTCGAGGATAAATACAAACGTCTCCGTACCGATCCGCGAGACTCTACTAAACCTGCTCATGACTCGTGAGACCTATGTAACCTAGGCTCTGATACCAATTTGTCACGACCCTAAACCCAAACCCGGTCGTGATGGCACCTCTCGTGAAGACAAGGCCAGCCGACACATTCCCATTCCAATCTTAAGCAGTAAAATAATAAGTATTAAGTCGTAAACATGATAAAATCTCAAAAATAAGCAGTTAATAGTATAATTTGCGGAAAAACAAACCCAACACAGCCCGACATCGGGGTGTCACTAGTCATGAGCATCTACTAAGGTCCGAATACGACAAGAGTTTAAAATTTACTAGGTACAGTCTAATGAAATCGAAAGGGAGAAAAGCAGTGCTGCGAACGTCGGGCAGCTACCTTGCTAAACTCCGATGACTCTGCCTCTGAGCAACCAATACCCGCTACCGGGTTCAGAAATACCTGAATCTGCACACAAGGTTCAGGGAGTAAAGTGAGTACTTCCAACTCAGTGAGTAATAAAAATAAATAAAGGCTGAGTAATATAAAACCACATAAGGCACAACATTAAGCTAAAAGGAGCACAACAAAAAACAGTAAATATAATTAAGCAGAGAAATCTCATAAACATCCTTCAAACAATTAAACAATATACAGGAAAACCACTAGAAAGGTAAACACATGATAACTTCCCCTCGGGCACAGTAACAACAAAATCAGCTCCTCGGGCAATATCACAGAACAATACCAGCCCCTCGGGCTATATCTCATATCACAATGGGTACCCGCGCTCACTGGGGGTGTACAGACTCCGGGAGGGGCCCCTTACGGCCCAAGCGCATAATCAAGCCATCTCGTGGCATCATAAACAGGCTCTCGGCCTCATATAATACAGCTGAGTCTTTAAAATAGGAAAATATAGTATGACTGAGCACCAGTATGAAATCAATCAGTGAGGAAAATATCATTTAAAAATCCCTTAAGGGTTTAAACAGCCGGCACGAAGCCCATATATGGCATTTAGCTCAAAAATATAATAATATTAAACAATTAACTATCAAATACGCAGTAAAATAATCATTCGGGATGGACTAAGTAACAATCCCCAACGATGCTCTACCCCACACTCGTCATCTAGCGTGTAAGTCACCTCAACATAGCCGTACGCTGTGAGATTCCGGGGTTTCATACCCTCAGGACAGCATTTAACATCATTACTCACCTCGAACTAGCCCGAAAAGCTACTCTACAACACGCTTGCCTCTCGAATCAACTTCCGAGTGCTCCAAATCTACCAAGTTTAGATTTTTATCATCAAATTATGCTAAACGAATGAATTCCAATTGAGAAATATCGAATTTAAGCACAAAACCCGAAATCAGTCAAAACCCGTCCCCCGGGCCCGCGTCTCGGAACTGGACAAACTTTATACCAAAATGTTCTTCATCATCTCACGAGTCAGTACATATAAAGAACTCAAAAATCGGAGTTCGTTTGACCCCTCAAATCATCCCTAGAAGGTCTCATAATCTCAAGCCTTAACTCCACCTTTTTCTACTGATTTTCATGAATTTAGCACTGATATTTTGTTCCTTAATCATAAATAATCGAGTTTTAGGGTCCAAAATCCTTACCACAATGAAGAACAATGATTTCCTCTCTTCAAAATCGCCTCAAGGCTCTTTTCCCGTTCAAAAATGGTGTAAAAGGGTTCCATGTCGCGGAATAGCCCTTTTTAAAACATTCTGCCCAGGCCTTAAAATCCTTCTTCGCGAACACGGTCAACGCCTCGCGTTCGCAAAGCACAAATCAACTTTGACCAAAATTTCCTCTTCGCGATCGCGACCTGCCCATCGCGAACGCGATGAATAAAATGCCCTAAAGCTCAGCTGACCAATTTCCTCTATGCGAACGCGGAGCTTTCCTCGCGAACGCGATGCACAATCAACCAGCCCTTCGCAAACACAGAGCCTTTCTCGCGAACACGAAGGCTAAATTTCCAACTTCCTCAACTGACCCTTCGCGAAGGCAAGGACCCTCTCGCGAACGCGAAGGTCATTTTTCTGCAGCACTGACCTGCAATTTTCTGCAGGTTCTAACTTCATGGAATGGCCCGATTGACAACCCGAAACTCACCCGAGGCCCCCGGGACCTCAACCAAAGCCACCAACATATCCCAAAACCTTATTCAAACTTGTACCAATCTTCAAAATACCTCAAACAACATCAAAAACACCAAAACTCATCGAATTCAAGCCTATGGTTCTAAAATCTTTCGCATTCCGCTTTTGATCAAAAACCCAACCAAACCACGTCCGAATGACCTGAAATTTTTCACACACATCCCAAATGACATGATGAAGCTACTGCAACTTCCGAAATTCTATTCCGACCCCTATATCAAAATCTCACCTTTCAACCGGAAAATGCCAAAAACTCAATTTCGCCAATTCAAGCCTAAATCTACTCAGGACCTCCAAAACACATTCCGATCACGCTCCTATGTCCCAAATCACCTAACAGAACTAACCAAATCATAAAAATTCCAATCTGAGATCATATATTAACAAGTCAAATCTTGGTCAAACCTTTCAAATTTCAAGCTTCAAACCGATAACTGCTCTTCCAAATTCATTCTGATCATCCTGAAAATCAAAACCAACTATTTACATTAGTCATAATACACTTCACGGGGCAAGTCATGCCCGAGAACTGGCGAGCAAAGTTCAAAAGCTCAAAACGACCGGTCGGGTCGTTACATGTTGCTCTTCCTTGATGAGAGGAAATTGACAACTTTCCTTCTATAGTTGTTGATGATGAGGGTTTACTCCTTGATTATTGGTCCTTCCGAAATTAGCAGCTCAGCTAATCTTCTTACAGAATCTTCGATGCTTTTTGACTGCTTCAATCTTCCGGATGGAATGCGCTAGCCTTGATTGATGCCTTAAGTTTAGGCTGGCTTGATTCTTTCCGTCGCAGCTGTCCATGATTTCGTAATCTTTGTTGATTGATTTCTTTCCTTAAGCATCCAGATTGACTTCATCAATCTCGTAGTAGCTCCTTGTTTCCTTGATCTTCTCTAATTGATTTCCTGCACAGATATATTATTTGCATCACTAAAATTAGATCTAACAATCTCCCCCTTTTTAATGATGACAAAATAATATATATGTATAAACAACAGTTGACTTCCCTGTGTTTTACTCCCCCTCAATGTATGCAGTTGACAGGTTCATGGTACTCCCCCTCAGTTCATGCAGTTGACTAGCTCATGGTTGGAGTCGACTCCTGCCGTGGAGGATGCTACTTTTGCCATAGTTAACTACACATGTACAGATACAACATATACTCTTCTCCCCCTTTTTGGCATCAACAAAGAGGGAACTATCCAAGAACTAAACAGAATATATAGCATTAAACAGTAGAGTTATAGTCCAAACAGAAATACCTAAAACGAAACAAAAACAGAAATTGTCCAATGGCTGAGATAACAACCCCAAAAACAGCACAACAAAAAAATTGTCTTAAGCAACCACATTAACGACGCAGAAAGTAGGTAAGAATGTTGCAGATGGCCTCCTTTAATTGTTCAAAGCTAGCATTGGCTGAGATGCTCACTCCATCCAACCTGTCATGAATCTCCCTGAAAGCTTCGACAGCATTCTCCCTAACTTTGAGAACAGCAACTCTTATCTTTGACACATCAGACCCTGTTTCCTTGGAGATGGCATGAATGTCACCAACAGTAGACTGAGTGGCCGAGAGGAGATTTTTGATTTCAGAGAGTTGAGTATCAATGGCACGAAGTTTTTCACCAAGATCAGGATCACCAGGGCTGGGATGAGAGGCAGAGGGTTTAGGTGTGGGCTCTATAGGAGCATAGTTTACATCACTTTCGTGCTTCTTAACCCAGGAACCCTTCACACTCACATATACCATACTTGCAAAGGCTCTAGAATTGTATGATTTTGAAATAGTGATAAAGGGATAGTTGGACAAGGAAATATGATGAGCTTCCAAGATGTGAGTGATGGCCATGCCATAGCATAGACTGGTGGGATCTTCAGCACTTTCAATCATGAAATTAATGACCCAAGAGGATAACTTGACTTTGAGTTTGGTCACAAAGCAGTATACTAAGAAAGTGTCTCTTTGAGAGAAGGTTGAAAAGGAACCAGTGCGGGGAAGTAGAGTCGTTCCTACAATGTGAGCCAGGACTCGAGTTTCGAAACTAACATCACTGGGACCTAACTGGTTGGGAAGGGAGTCAGAGGGACACTCAGCAATACACTATTTAGCTTGGTCAAAAGAAATTTCAAAATCATCGGACCAGGTGTTTTTGAAAAGCATAGGAAACCAGAACATCTACACTGAAAGAGTGAATCAAACAGAGCACAACCAAGAACAATGCGCTTACCTAACACTAAGGATTCCAACCTATCAGGTTTACTAGAGCGGAGATTGGCATAAAACATCTTTACCAGGGGTTCATGGACCTTAGGCGAAGGAATAGAGAGGAACTTAGCCCACCCTTGATGAACAAAGAGATTTTTTACCTTACAATTTAAGGCTTCCATATCGTCGAGGTCGACTACCCTTCCATGAGCAATGGGCTTGTCCTTCAGAGCAATGAAGAAATCCTTATTTGGAAAATCCCAGAAATTCAGGTTAGATTCTAGAGAGCCAAAAAGATCTATCTTGGATTTCTTTGGGGTGGAGGAAACAGGGGGGTCTTCCATAGGTCGTTTTCCTAGGGCTTTTGCTCCTAAGGTTTGAGAGTGAACAAAAGAATCTCCCTGCGAAGAAGCGAAACCCTCAGAGTGGTCGGACCCTAGGTCTACTTGTTCTGGGGGGCATAGAAGGGGGTTTTGCTTTGGAGCGGGTACTTTTTCTGGTGGAAGCGGATGGATTTCTGGGTTGTTTGGCCATTGAGGGAAAGTGGTTTGAGCGGAGCTTTGGAGAAGGGTTTTCTAGATGATAGGGATGAAAGTGATTGAAAGGGGTTCTCCGCCATAAGAAGAGAACCTTCTGACGGTTGGGTACAGAAAAAGGAAAAGGCGTCAGTTGAAGGGACGGGATGATTGGCTTTCCAACTTTGAACGACGAACTGATGTGAAAGAAGAAAGAAAGAGAGGGAAAACCGGAGGCGTAATTAATGCATAAGTAAAGGACAATCATTAAACCTGCAAAAATAACTGTAGTACACATAGGTCCTATAGGTTATTAGTTAAGCAAGTAATGCCAAGTAATTTTCTTAAAGCACAAAATCTATCCTCTAATAATGGCTTAGTAAAAATATCTGCTAACTAATCAGTAGTTCTAACAAAAGATATTTCTATGTCTCCCTTAAGAACATGATCTCTAATAAAATGATGCTTGATATCTATCTGCTTTGCTCTAGAATGATGCACATGATTTTTTGAAAGACAAATAGCACTTGAATTATCACAAAAAATTTGTATAGGTTTAAAAGAAAGTTCATAGTCACCCAGTTGATGGGACATCCACAGTAATTGTGCACAGCATTGTCCAAGAGCAATGTATTCAGCTTCAGTGGTAGATAATGCATCTGATGCTTGTTTTTTACTGTTCCAGGATATCAATGCCTTTTCAAGTAATTGACATGTGCCACTTGTGCTTTTTCTATCTTCTTTATCACCTGCAAGGTCAGCATCTGAAAAACCTTCTAGTTTAAAAGAGTTAGAGCGAGGATACCATAGTCCATGAGATACAGTCCCAATGAGATATTGAATGATTCTCTTCACTGCAGTCAGATGAGATTCCTTAGGAGTTGACTGAAACCTAGCACATTTACACACGCTAAACATAATATCCGATCGACTTGCCGGTAGATACAGTAATGATCCAATCATTCCACGATATTTAGTTTTATCAACAGGGATTCCCTGTTCATCTTTGTCTAGATTTGTTGAAGGACTCATTGGTGTGCCAATGGATTTTGCATTGCTCATGCCAAATTTTTGAATCAGTTCCTTTGTGTATTTGGTCTGGCATATAAATGTTCCTTCTTCAGATTGTTGAATTTGGAGTCCAAGGAAGAATGTTAGCTCTCCCATCATGGTCATTTCGAATTCGCTTTGCATAAGATTTGAAAATTCTTTGCACATAAGAGGGTTAGCACTACCAAATATAATATCATCAACATAAATCTGAATAATGAGATTACCTTCTGATGATCTTTTGATAAACAAGGTAGTGTCTACTTTACCTCTTGTGAAGCCATGATCAACAAGAAAAGAACTAAGTCTATCATACCAAGCACGTGGAGCTTGCTTTAATCCATATAGTGCCTTAGTGAGCTTGTATACATGGTAGGAAAACTGTGAATCTACAAACCCAGGCGGTTGTTTCACGTATACTTCTTCCTCAATAAATTCGTTCAAAAAGGCACTTTTGACATCTATCTGAAACAACTTAAATCCTTTAAACGATGCATATGCCAGAAGAATTCGTATAGACTCCAAGCAAGCTACTGGAGCGAAGGTTTCGTCATAGTCGAGTCCTTCCTGTTGTGAATATCCCTGAGCAACTAGTCTAGCTTTATTCCTTACGGCCTTTCCATCCTCGTTCAATTTATTTCTAAAGACCCACTTTGTTCCAATTACAGAAACATTTTCAGGTTTGGGTATCATTTTCCACACCTGATTTTTACCAAACTGATCTAACTCTCCCTGCATTGCTTGTACCCAACATGAATATTTTAGAGCTTCCTCTATCTTCTTTGGTTCAACCTGAGAGATTAATGCTAAATTTGCTTTTTTTAGAGCTCCCCTGGTTTTCATTCCTTCATTTGGATCCCCTATGATGAATTTTTGAGGATATTCAGGCTCGCTTCTCCATTCATTTGGACGTACTGCATTCGTAGTCGACTTGATTGGATAATCCAGTGCACTGCTGCTGATTTCATTAGTTGACTCTATCGTAGCAGATATATCAGTTGACTCTTGAGATTTGCTTGTCTCCTGAATTTCTTGAGCTTGATCTTCATCACCTGCAGTAATTCCTTTCTCGACCAAGGGATTATTTTCATCGAATATAACATGTACAGATTTTTCCACACATAATATGCGTTTATTATAGACTCTAAAAGATCTACTATTTAATGAATAGCCCAGAAAAATACCTTCATCACTTCTTGGATCGAATTTTCCAAGGTTGTCCTTACCCTTATTGTGAATAAAACACTTACTTCCGAAGGGATGAAAGTAACTAATATTGGGACGTTTACCTTTCCATAATTCATAAGGAGTCTTCTTCAGAATGGGCCTTATGAGACATTGGTTGAGAATGTGACATGTCGTTCTTACACCTTCTGCCTAAAAGTGATTTGGCAGTGAATAATCCAGTAACATGGTTCTTGCCATATCTTGGAGGGTTCAGTTTTTTCTTGCTACAACCCCATTCTGCTGTGGTGATCGGGTGCAGAGAAATTATGAGCGTATCCCTTATCATTACAGAAATCTTCAAATGCTCTACTTTCAAATTCTCCTCCATGATCACTCTGAATTGTTGAGATCAAATATCCCTTTTCTCTTTCAACCTTTTTGCAGAAAACCTCGAAATTTCTTAATGCTTCATCCTGATTCGTCTTCAATAGCACAACTTGTTTTCTTAAAGTTTACCTCATATCCTGAGTCGCATAGTTGACTTATGCTCAGGAGATTGTAGTTGAGTCCATCGACAAGATAAACTTCAGTGATGTCACAGTTGTTATTGAAGGGAATTGTTCCAGTACCAATTATTTTACCTTTTGAGTCATCCCCAAACTTAACGTTTCTTCCATCAATTTTTGTAACTTCTTTGAACAGGTTTTTTCACTTGTCATGTGACTGGAACACGCACTGTCTAGGTACCATTTTCCTTTGCGGCTTATTCTATGGTGTTCCTACAAAACATAGTGATTACTTTCTTTTAGGTACCCAAGCTTGCTTGGGTCCTGGAGGGTTAGTATTGCTAGATTCAGAGTTGTTTTTTGGTTTCCAAACCCATCCTGAAATGTTTGCTTTACGAAAGCGACAAAAAGAATATTTGTGCCCACTTTTGTTACAGTAGTGACACGTAACTTCTGACCCACCTTTAGGTCTTTCATTAGTGTTAGTACTAGTGGACTTTGTTCTGGCTGGTCCTTTTCCAGTTAACTTGTAAGTCGCCTGGTTTGACCTGATAGAACTATGACGGGTGGATTTGCGCATGCCATTAAGTTGCGTTTGCAATTCCTCAAACTCTTCTTAAAGTACTTCTTTTTCAATTTCACATACTTCATGTTTGAGTTTCCAGTCTTTAACTTCTTTATTTATTCTCTTAAGCTCATTCATCATTTTTTGAGACTCTTTCAAAGTTAAATCAAGGATATCCTACAATTCATTGCATCTTTCACAGTTATAAGATCTTACCTCACTTGTTTCACCTCGTGCCATGAAACAGTTTTCGTTGTCATCTTTGCCTTCGTCATCTGGAGTTTCCTCATCTGTCCAGCATCCTGAGGATTTATTCATCTCGTTTTCCAGAATCGTCATGAAGCAAAGATTTGCTATCTCTTCGTATTTTGAACTGTCTTCATCACTCCAGCTTCCAAAAGATTTGTTCTTGTTAAAGCCTCTACAAATTTTTCTTTTTAGTTCTGGGCACTCAGCTTGAATGTGTCCAAATCTTCCACACTCATAGCATTTTCCATCATTCTTGTCTTGTTTGTTGTATTGCCTGGATCGTCTGGGCGGAATTCTTCATTTCTTTGTATTTCTGAATCTTCTCATTAAGCCATCCATGTTTCTTGATAGCATAGCAATCTCTTCTTGTAGAGCTTCAGGATCATCATCAATTTCATTTTCAGCTATTTCAGTTGAAGCCTTAAATGCGACTATTTTCTTTTTTCTTCTTTACTAGTCTTCTTGAGATGCGTCTTTTCAAAGGCTATGAGTTCTCCTCGTAGTTCATCATATGATAATTTTTTTAGATCCTGAGATTCAAGTGTGACTACTTTGGTCTGCCAAGTGGTTGGCAGGCTTCTGAGAATTTTTCTGACTTGATCACCACTAGTATATGGCTTGCCAAATGCCATTAGATCGCTAATTATTTTGCTCAACCTGGCAAACATCTCTTCAATAGATTCTCCTTCTTTCATTGAGAAGAGATCGTATTCATGTACCAACATGTTGATATGTGTTTCCTTTACTTTGCTAGTTCCTTCGTATGTAACCTCAAGCTTGTCCCACATTTCTTTGGTTGTGTCACAGCTAGAGATTTTCTCATATTCTTCACCACTTATAGCATTGTGAAGCAGATTTCTCGCTTTATTGTTAACTTGTACCACTTCCATTTGCTCTTTTGTATATGAGTCTATATCTTCAGGATCAGCAAGTGGTGAAGTAGCAGCTGGTAAGGGATAGTTCCCCTTTTTGATGACTCTCCAAACTTTAACATCATAAGCCTTGGTAAAGATCTCCATACGCACTTTCCAGTGAGAGAAATGTTGTCCATTGAAGAATGGTGGTCTAACTTGTGAAGTTCCTTCCTGGAAGAGAGCTCCTATGATGACTTGATTTGCCATGATCTTTTCTCACAAGCTGTTAAGCAAAAGTAGAATGTGAGCCTTGCTCTGATACCAATTGAAAGTATAAGGGGGGGGGGGGGGATTGTATATTTTTAATCTTAATCTCTATTAGTTGACTAGTTGTTCAATTAGTCGACTAGATGCAATAACCTAACAGTTATAATAACAAAATATAAAATACGGAAAGTAAGTGCAGGAATTAAAGACACCGGAATTTTATATTGGTTCGGTTTCAATGTGAATCCTAGTCCAGTGCCCTTGGGTTGCAATGGATTGCTCTTTAGTAAATGCGTTTCTTCGAGTACAATGGAAATGACGTGATAGCTCAGTTCCTATAACACTCGTCTCTTTTGATACAATGCCTCACCAGTGTTGTTCTCTCTTTTTTTCTCTGACTTGTTACACAGCAGGTCTTAGAGAACTACAATGTTTGTATGCAGTAGAACAAAGAGAGGATTTTTGGTTCGATCAAAGTATATTTCGTCTAAGGCTTGCTGCTGAGTATAAATACTTTGGTGAAGGTCATTTGCTGATGAGACTTGACAACCTAAGAGATTTGATCCTTGGAAAGAGATTGATTCTTTCTAAGAATAAGATTGCTTGCCGTTGCTCTTCCTTGATGAGAGGAAATTGACAGCTTTCCTTCTAAAGTTGTTGATGATGAGGGTTTACTCCTTCATTGTTAGTCCTTCCGAAATTAGCAGCTCAGCTAATCTTCTTACAGAATCTTCGATGCTTTTTGACTTCTTAAATCTTCCGGATTGAATGTGCTGGCCTTGATTGATGCCTTAAGTTTAGGCTTGCTTGATTCTTTCCATCGCAGCTGTCCATGATTTCGTAATCTTTGCTGATTGATTTCTTTCCTTAAGCATCCAGATTGGCTTCAACAATCTCGTAATAGCTCCTTGATTCCTTGATCTTCTCTAATTGATTTCCTGCACAGATATATTATTTGCATCATTAAATTTGGATCTAACAGTTTTGTCCCCACGAGCACTAAGTCCACAATTAAAGTCTTAACATCATTTCATGTAAAACATTCAGAAGAACAATGATTTTTTATTTTGCTAGTCATTTTTGGATAAAAATTTATTCTATTGTCACTTTTGGTGGGTTCACAAAATAAGGTTTTTAATGTGTTTGACGATCCATATTATTGCAAATATAAATGACTGTAAATGGGAGGTGAAGGTAGATGGTTTTTATTTGGAAAAACATAAGGGATCTTTTCCTTCTTATACAATATTTAAAACATATTTACCAAACGGCCTTAGTTTTGTATATTACTCGCCCTAACCAGGGATTACTTACAAAATTATATCCAATCCATTATTCATGCCTTAAATTAGGAGATTTAGTTACATTATTTTCCTTTTTTTCTCCTCTCCTCTTTCTTTACTTTTCTGCCGCCTTAATTGCTTGTAACATTTCCTTAGTTGTTTAATATTTTTTTTTCACCGGACTTGCGTTTAATATCACTCATATTTTAATGAGCTGCAATCTGCAAAGATTGCCGACCAAAAATATATGAGTTAGCAATGTGTTCAATTGTTAGTCAATTGCTCATGTAATAAAGACAAAGCAAAATGAAAATTAGAAATTCAGAGCCTAACAGGTTTAAAAAAAGAGAAAGCTAAGGGATAATAGTAATTAGTTGTAACGACCCGACCGGTCGTTTTATTTTCTAGATCCCCGTTCCCTTAAATAAGACTTCCCGTATGTGTTTTTACTATTTTATGACTTACGGGTATGGTTAATTCGGGTTTGGAAGGATTCGGGTTGAAATCGGAACACTTGGTTCCTCAATAATGTTTTAAAAGGGGTTAAGTTTGACTTGAGTCAATATTTTAAGTAAACGACCTCGGAACCGGGTTTTGACGGTCCCAATAGGTTCGTGTGAAGATTTTGGACTTGGCCGTATGTTCGGATCGGGTTTCGGATGATCGGGGAGTGTTTCGGCGCTTATTATTGAAAGTTGGCGCATGAAGGTTTTTCAAGTTCTTTAAATTTGGTTTGAAGTAGGTATTGGTGTTATCGAGGTCCGTTTGGAATTTCGATCCTGGGAATAGTTCCATAGGTGATTTTAGACTTGAACGCAATATTTGGTGCCATTCTGAGTAGTCTAAGTATGATTTTGCGCGTTCGTAGCAAGTTGAAAACTTGAAGATCATAGTTTGATTCAATTTGGTTTTGGTGTGCGGTTCTTAGTTTTGATGTTGTTTTACGGGCTTCGAGAGTTCAACCAGGTCCGTATTATGTTTATGGACTTGTTGGTGCACTTGGACGGGGTCCCGGGTGGCTCGGGTGAGTTTCGGACCGTCCGGAGCTAAGTTCCAAGAATCTAGTGCGGGTTCTGGTTTCCTTCTTCGCGATCGCAAGGGTTGTGTCACGTTTTCCGAGAAGGAAAAGGTGAGGGGCTGAGATTGCTCTATGCGTTCGCGACCCCTTGCTCGCGTTCGCGAAGGTCTAGGACCTGTGGCCTCCGCGTTCGCGTGAGGAGGCCCGCGTTTGCTTAGGGAGATGGGCCTGGCGGAGGGGTGAGCTCTTTCTTATTCGCGTTCATGAGCTGGACCCCGTGTTCGCGAAGCTCAGGCTCGTAGCCTTCGTGTTCGCGTGTGGTTCCTCGTGTTCGCGATGGCCTTTCTCCTGGACCCTGGGCAGATTGCCTTCGCGATCACGATGACCTTTTTTCCTGGGCCCTGGGCAGATTGCCTTCGCGATCGCAATGGTTCCACCATCGTAAAGAAGGCAGACCTGGGCAGTGAGGTTCATTTAATGTCGGGACTTAGGCTATTTTGGTTCATTTCTTTCACCTCTTGGGCGATTTTGGAGCTCCTTGAAGAGGGGTTTTTACTAGCACTTTGAGGTAAGTAATTCTTACCCAATGTAAATTTCATAGATTGTGGGTAGATTTTAACATGTAAAATTATAGATATTTTGGGTTTAAACCTAGATTTTGATAAAAATGGGATTTAACCGCGAAAATGATTATGGAATTGAGAAAAATTATATATTTGAGTTCGTGAGGTTATGTGTAACATTTATCTTAAAAAAAATTTTGAAATCCGGGCACGTGGGTCTGGTGGTGAATTTTAGGAATCTTCCAATTTGGTTTGGATAATCACTCTAATATTTAGATTATGAACTTTTGAGCATGTACTGATTAATTTATATTATATTTGGCTAGTTTTGGGTTGTTTGGGACCAAGTTGAGGATTTAGAGCGGATTTGTGGACCGAAAGTGAGCTTGAGAACGAGGTAAGTGTCTTGCCTAACCTTGTATGAGGGAACTCATCCCCTTAGGTGTATCTTGTTGTGTACTACTTGTGTGGGGAGCTACGTACGTACTAGGTGACGAGAGTCCGTGCGTAGCAAAATTTCATTATATGTCCGGGTAGTCTTAGACCCACATCATGCTTTAGTTGTACCATTGTGTTTATTATGTATATTAATTGTCTTGAATAGAGCTGAGACCAAGGATTTTAAGGTTATAATTCTTGAATTTAGATTTCTTGTTTTTGGAAGAATTGAGGAATACATAATAACTCCCATAAATTCATGTCACTACAAGAAATCTGTCTTTTAGTGGCGATATTTAGTAGCGACTATATTTATTGCTACAAATGGTATGTTTATCGTGGCGACTTGTTATATCGCTACAAAATATAAACTTTTAACGGCGACTTTTGCAGGCCGCCTCTAATATGTGCCACTAAATCCTGAATTATTAGTTCCCACTATGATCAAAAATTTGGCTCCAAATGTTTAGCAGCGACTAATAGAGAGTCGCCTCTGAATGTGTTTTGGGGCGACTGGGTCGCCTCTAATTGTGTAAATATCTGACATTTAAAAATAAAAAATTAAATAAAAGACCCTAAAAATACTAAGTCCTAAAAAAGCTCTATACAAAAGAAGACCGAAGCTCCATTTCTTCTTTCCTCTTCTCGATCTCTCTCTGCAAAAACTCCATTACTTCTTCAAGTTTCTCAAATTTTAATCTTTCACTTTTGTTTAATCACAAAATGTGAATCTAATTTATGAAACCCAAAAGCCCTAACACCATTTGTATTCTAAGATTGTATTCAAATCAGGTATTGTTCTCAAACCCCAAATCCTTTTGGGTGTTAAATACAGTTAGCGAGAGTGACTATATCATCAATTTTACCTCTAATTTCTTTAACCCATTTGAAATCTACAGGAGTAGAAAGTAATTTTTCCAACAATATCATCCTGTAAAGCCCTTCTCGGTGTTGACGATCTCTTTCGCTGAGTAGTTATTTTCTTTTTTTGAAATTCTGAACTTTTTGGTGATTCATGTTTGGTATTCCTCTCAAATGCTGAAATGAGATGTTTTGTGGTATGGGTCTGTTATTTTTCCTNGGGAAAAAGGCAGATTTAACCAAAGATTACTCTCTTAGTAAAGGGACTTTATCATTTTTTCTAATTCTTCTATTTGTTTTAAAGTCTCATTGATGAAAAGAACAATATATATATATATATATATATAGCAACTCTGATGATTTCAATTTTATACCTTCTCATCTTTATCACACTTTTGTCTTCCAAAGTAACCATAATTACCTCGCGTCAGGCTTGCATCATTCATCAGCATATCTCTCCCTCATTTTAATGTAGAACTAATAAGTCTTCAATTTTTGAAAAATTTCTACCTAAACCTTTTGATGTGTATGTTTATTAGTTACCTCTTTTTTTCGTTAGTATTCTTTGATTGAACACATTAATTGTCGTGTCCATTCTTTTAGTTATACTGTTTAATTTTGACTTATATGATCTACATCACCAAAGACCTATTTTTTATTACATAATTCTAAATTTTACTTGCTCACGGAAGTTCGTATTTCTACATACGATTATTTTAATGTAAAAGTATGTTTTACTTTACCAAGCAACAAATAAGAACACTTTCCTTGAAAGAATAATCAAAGGAGATCTAAAATACGTATTGAAGGACATTTCAAAAGAGGAAATTGCCTCATATTTTCTTGTCAAGGCTATTATCTTTCTTAATCTTCTTTTTAAAATTAACGAATTGGAAATTCTATCCACTCAACCATGGATGGGTTGGGGAGGATTTATGGAATTTTATCCTTCTATACTTTCTCCACTAACTAAAATCATGTTCGATTAGTTCTTTCCAGATTTAATCAAACGTGTACTAACATATGATAATTACAGACATTCAGACAATAATTTCAGTGCCTTGGTGAACCCAAAATGAAAATTATATTTGAGTTTTCATAAAAAAAATTCACATGGGTTACCTTAAATAGCTAGAAGAAATGATATCACGATACTCCTTAATAAGAATCTTTGTTTTCCCTAATCGTATGTGAAAGTAAGCTCAATGGTGAATTTATAAGAGGCGTACCCAAAATTTGAGCGCGACGGGGGTATCACTAACCTTAAATATGCCAATAATTAACGATAAAATTTTGTGTGCAGCTCNTTAATCACAAAATGTGAATCTAATTTATGAAACCCAAAAGCCCTAACACCATTTGTATTCTAAGATTGTATTCAAATCAGGTATTGTTCTCAAACCCCAAATCCTTTTGGGTGTTAAATACAGTTAGCGAGAGTGACTATATCATCAATTTTACCTCTAATTTCTTTAACCCATTTGAAATCTACAGGAGTAGAAAGTAATTTTTCCAACAATATCATCCTGTAAAGCCCTTCTCGGTGTTGACGATCTCTTTCGCTGAGTAAGTTATTTTTCTTTTTTTTGAAATTCTGAACTTTTTGGTGATTACATGTTTGGTATTCCTCTCAAAATGCTGAAATGAGATGTTTTGTGGTATGGGTCTGTTATTTTTCCTGCTATTTTTCGACAAAATCTCATATGTTTCATACATCTTCACCCAATAATATTTTAGGTAGTGAAATCAGCGAAGATTCTTTTGAGCTATATATTAAGAAAGATATCATAAGCGAAAAACATTAGGATTTATTTGATTTATTTTTAAGATGTTACTTCATTTATTTTGTCCGTCATTCCTTCTCTATTTGTACATCATCTTTGTGATATACATTTATTTTCATTTTTTGAGCTTCTTTATGTCTCTACCAAGTGCTGAATTAGTTCTTGATATTTTCTACTAATTGATTTAATAGATTATTAATTGGTCAATTTACAATGTTAAATTGAAATTAACTTAGACAAACTAAAATAGATAAATGGAGTCAATTAAGTTCTAGTTCGTCTATTTATTGCAGCCAATGTGTTTTGATGATATCCCCTTAGACAACTTAATTTTGCATTTGAAAGTTATGTTTACTTAACTTTTTGGTCGGCTGAAATTTCCATAATCTTGAAATGAATTGTTTCTTAGTCTTATTAGTTCATAAATGTATCTAGGTTCTAGCCTTGTCATTCCTTATGTAAAATATTTCATGACTTTGTCATTCCTTTATCTTTAGAGATATACTGGAAAAGAACTCTTGGTTGTGTTATATAATTTTATTTGTTGACAGATGCAACTATTGGTTTAAAGTTAATTGCGACACTCTTTGTACCATGTTTTTGAGATTATATTTTGCTATGACATATATCATAGGTAAGTGTTGACTTTAACCCATGTAGAACTCTTTGTAAAGAGAAAATTTGTCTCACTTTAGGGAAGCAAGATGAGTTATAGTAACATCTGGTTATGTTCTTGTAGCTGTGTTGGTTTTTGTGGTCCTTGAGATTTATTAAATAATTGATTGATTGATTGTTATTCTAAAAATAGGAATGGATAAAAGTTGGTTAAATATTAGGAATAGAGGCGACTTGAATATTAACAACAATCATGCAAGCAAACAAGCACAGACAAGTGTGCATGATGAGGAAGAGAATTTTATTAATGACAATCTTATAGATATATCTAGGATGAAGAAGAAGAGGATTTTATTAATGACAATCATATAGAAGAAGAGGGTGAAGAAAGTGAAGAAGATTGGCTTGATGATAATGATTGATAAGATACTGATGATGCTCTTGAAGACTGAGAAGCAAGATAATATAGATGTCTACTTTTTATTTTGAAAAGTTCTCTATATTTTGTTCCTTATTAACATGATAATGAAATTAATTCATTATGATTGTAAGTTTCAGTTTCATAACTAGATTATATATTAAGCCTTTGTGAAATGTTACTTGCCTTCTATGTGCACTAAGCATCATTATATTTTTCATGCATAACGAAAAGTTTTTACTCCTAATCGTGCTTCTATTCTTACTGATGTTTTTCTACATCATGCAGGATGGTCCAAACGACAGGACGAGGTAAAGGTCGAAGTGGAACTGGTCATGGACGTGGCCATTTTCAAGGACGTGGTAATTATGGAGTGATGTCTCAGCCACAAGTACAACCAATAGGGAATACTGCAGCATCTCCTGAGACAGAAGAATCAAATAATCTTAGTCAAGAACCTCTAGAGAGAGGACAAATCTTAAGTAACCCTTGGCAAAGACCTTCTCTAGAGACAGTATCGTCAAGGAATCTGGACAAAAGTGTGCTTCCCTCTCCTGAAGTTGAAACTGGTGCAGGTTAGTTTTTGTTTTACTAGTTCTCTTTACTTATTGTAAAATATAACACTGGTATATATTGAGTATTCAGTTAGTACTCTTAACATGATTGCAACTATGTAGACTGATCACATCTACTATTTTTTTCGTTGTAGTTTCTCCCAGCAGTAAAAAAAGAGATAGAGGGAAATATTAATCTAAAATTGTAGATATAAAAACTAAGTATGGCGGAAAAATTACAGTTACAATTCCAGATGATATTGATAGAGCAATAGGTCCTGGGGCTACAGATATTGATAATAATTGTGGTTTGATCATGAGGAGCACTATCTCCTTCCGTGATGAGAATTGGCAAAAGATTCTTACAAAACATGGAAAAGCAATGCGGTTGAAGGTCAAGGTAAAATTATTTTTAATATCGTATTGAATTCCGGTTGCATCGTTTATTTTTGTGGTTAGAATATCAAATATAATGATACATGTATGTTCAGGATAAATTTGAAGTTCTTGGCGGCGTGCGAGAGCATGCGTTTCAAGCATTTGTTATCGACACTATGCGACGGCTCTTCAAAGCTTGGAAAGCTCGACTGAGCATTCACTATTCTTGCCATGTTGCTAAAGGAAACATAGTCTCGTCGACCTGAAGATGTTAAGCTAGAGGACTGGAAATACTTAGTAGAGTATTTTGGAAGTCCTGAATTTAAGGTAACTTAATAACAATGTTTGGTTCACTGCCCTTTGAATAATGGTTTCTTAATCATTGACTTAATGCAGGTTGTAAGCGAGAGAAATAGAAAGAATAGGGAAAAACAGATAACTAAGCATGCTTGTGGTACAAGGTCTTTTGCAAAAGTAGAGGAATCGATGGTGAAATATATTTATTTTCATGTTATTATTTAAACATTTTTGTTATTTATATATTCATTTATTTGATTCTATATTATTTCCCTATTGAACTATATTTTAGAAAAATTCTGCCACTGGAAAAAAGGAACCACCAAATAGAGTTTGGGAGATCCAACATACACATAAAAATGATAGAGGAGAAACAGTGTGGGTGGATCCACAATCCCAACAAATTCATGTAATATTCTTAAATCAATACCTTACTATCTTTTACTCCTTTTTATTAGTTTTTATGTAAATAGCTATGCATAATTGTTTAAATCATAGTTGATATATTCTTGTCTATAATTTTTTTTCTCCTCAATGTTATAGAAAAAATATTACACTTATGCTCATAATTCTGTTTTATTGTTTTCTTGACTTCTTTTTAGCTATTCGTGTACTTGATTTTTTGGTAACAGATGTGTTGCGTCATTATTGAATGTCATAATTGCACTGATATGTGTCCACCTTGAGTAAATGCATTTTCTTTTCCATCTACTGTATGTCTTATTCAAACTTGAATGGCCATAACCAATGCAACCCCAATATTCTTTAAGCCAGAGTGAAAAACTAGCACTCAACATAGTGGTATATTGATAGCTTTTGTTAAACATGAGATAATAAGCAGGAAAATGATCATACTTTGCATTAGACAATACCGAATAAGTGGCTGAAGAGTTGCACTACCAAAAGGAGTAGGAATTAAACACATTATGAACTTCCCAAATTCATGTGAAACCTTAGGATCTTGTCCGATGAACATGAGCAATCATCCTACGTATAGCCATAACATTGACAAGGTGATGCAAATAATGAAGAGACAGAATATAGCGGTGTATGTTTTTTTTGGTAATTAAAATTTTATTAATCACCAAAAGTGAAGGCATTACATATCAGAGCTTAGCTACTCCTAGCTACCTGTACTTTCTCATGAATAAACTACAAAGGGAAAGACAATTCTATCTTAGCATGTACTGAGCTACTATCCTTGATCTATGCTAGAAATACAACTTTTGTATCAGTGTCTTTACATATCCTGTGGCCCTAAAGTTGCATATGCAGACTATCTCTCTTTCCAAGCTTGTGTGATCTCTGAATGTTTGTTGAAATATTCTCTGGTTCCTTTCTTTCCACAGTGCATGAGTGTATTCAGCATACAACATCTTAAGAAGCTTTGTAGCAACTGACTTGCCTCCTGTTTGCTGACAGATGACTTGTAGTTGCATCTCCCAAGTTACCCCATCATTGTTCTGTATCTGTGCCCATTGTTTCAATCTGTTCCACACCCTTTTAGCAAGTCACATTCAGCAAACAAGTGATCCCTTGTCTCCATATTGGTATGGCATAGCACACATAAGTCATTCACTTTGAGGCCCCATTTCTTAAGCCTGTCTACAGTTAGCAGTCTTCCTTGACACTGTAGCCACATTGTGATTTTTGCCTTAGGTCTAGCAGCATTGTTGCACATTAGAGATCTCCAGGTAATTTTGGGCAATATTGGAATCAGTTGGAGGTATATTTGCCTAATGATGCTCTTCTTAGCCTCTAATGGCCTTTGTAGCTGCATTATGGTCTTCCTTGCTTCCAAAATTTTCCTTACCGTCCAGCTTGCATTCATAGAGATTGGCATAGAGTATATGTTCTGCTCCTTGATGTACGCTGTATGGGTCCACTTAATCCACAACTTGTCTTTCTTGTGAGATAAGTCCCAGAAAGTCTTGGCAATGGCAGCAGAATTCCAGGTATGCAGGTTGCTAAGGTTAAGTCCACCCACTGTTTTAGGTAGACACACCTTATCCCAAGCAATGAGAGCCTTCTTTGTAATCTCATTCCCCCCAGACCACATGTAGCTTCTACAATAAGCATCTATTAACTTGATCACTTTGGCTGGTAATGGAAATATTTGTGCCCAATAGGAATGGATGCCAAACAACACAGTTTGTATTAGTTGGACCCTTCCAGCATATGACAACTTTTTTGCAGTCCGTGAAGTAATCTTTGCTACAATTTTTGTAATGAGTGGTTGCCATTGTAACATATTCAGCTTCTTTGTGTCCAAAGGCACCCCTAGATATTTGAAAGGAAGTTGCCCTTGAGTATATCCCATACTTTGGCAGATTGTATCTATAGTTCTTCTCTCCATACCTCCACAATATATAGCACTTTTATTCAGGTTTGCTTGCAATCCCGAAGCTCTTGAGAAAGCTGTGAAACACTCATGTAATCTTTGAGTTGAGGGTATGTCTCCTTTGGCAAACAACAGCAAATCATCAGCATAGCTTACGTGGGTGATATTTAATTTGCTACATCTAGGATAATATTTGAAACTTTTATCTTGGTGTAGCTCATTAAGAAGTCTGCTCAAATATTCCATAGCTATGGCAAACAGGAAAGGAGAGATTGGGTCTCCTTGTCTAAGTCCCTTAGCAGCATTAAATGGTTCTAGGGATTCTCCATTCAAGAGGATAGTGTAGTTGACAGTTTTCACACAAGACATTAACCACTTGATAAACTTTCCTGGGAAATTTAAACCTTCAAGCACCTGTTCTAGGTACACCCATTCAACAGAGTCGTAGGCCTTTTGCAAATCCACTTTGATCATACATCTAGGAGAGATGTGTTTTCTGCCATATGATTTGACCAGCTCATGTGCAAGTATAATGTTATCCACAATCCTTCTACTTGGAATAAAACCTGACTGGGCTTCTGAAATGATACAACTCATAACTTTTTGCATTCTCCCAGCAAGGATTTTTGCAATGAGTTTGTACATCATAGTGCAACAAGCAATGGGCCGATAGTCCTTCACAGTGTTAGGATTTGCAATCTTTGGGATAAGGGTTAGGATGGTGCAATTAATAGCTTTAAACATGGTTCCAGAATCAAAGAACTCTCTAACAGCAGCACATACCTCAGGTTTAATGACTGGCCAAGCTTTTTTGAAAAAGGTGGCATTGAAACCATCTATCCCCGGAGCCTTGTGATCCCCTATTGAGCCAAGAGCTTCAGAAATTTCAGCATCAGTAACATTTGCACATAACTCAACTTGCTGGCAGTGAGTCAGTTGGGGTCCCCTTTTCATCACCCTCATATTAACTCCAGGTAGAGAAATTGCAGCTGATCCCATCAATGCTTTGTAGAAGTTTGTGAACTCCTCCTTGATTGTTGTAGGGTCTTTCAGTTTCACACCTGACAATGAAGTGATCTCCAGGATCTGTTTCTGTTGTTGTTTTTCTTTCATCACAACTGAAAAATATCTTGTATTTGCATCACCTAATTTGATCCATGTAGCTCTGGATTTTTGCTGCATCACACTCTCTTCAATTATAGACCATTTCTCCAATTGTTTTAAACATAGCTTTTCTTGTTCAGCCAAATTATCAGAGTATCCATGTTGCATTTGTTTTTGAAGATCTATCAGCTCCATTCTAGCCTTTATAATTTTCTCAGTAATCCCTTTAAACTCTTCATTGTTAAGCTACTTGAAAACTGGTTTCAACTGTTTCAGATTGCTCCATACATTCCTCATTTTCCCTCCTGTCTCACTTCTTTTCCTCCCATCAGCAACTATTTGTTTAAAGCTTCTATGTTCAGTCCAAACATCAAAGAATCTAAAGGGAATTTTCATGTTCTTCTTTGTGGCTCTAAGAGGAATCAGTATGGGTACATGGTCAGAAATAAGTGGCTCTCCAAATTCTGCTGTCAAATGGCCATATTGCACCATCCGTTCATCATTTGCTATAGCTCTGTCAATTCTACTACAAACTCTGTCTGCACCTTGTTGTTTATTTGTCCAGGTATAGTACTCTCCTCTCCAAGGTATTTCACTCAACAGGAGACTGTTTCAAGAATTTGAGAAATCCTGCAACTCTGCCATAGTAATAGGTGAACCTTGTCTATCTTGTGGGTACAGGACAACATTGAAGTCCCCACACATTTTCCAAGGTTCATTACTCCTAGGAGCAATTCTTTGAATCCCATCCCAAAGAGCTTTCCTTTGTTCAGTTGTGTTATACCCATAGATGGCTGTAAGTAGGCATTTGATTCCATTCTGCAGTCCATTGACCTGACAGTGTATGAATTGTGCATCTTCTTGAACAAGCTGTATGCCATACCATTTGGGATCCCATGTGATCCATATTCTGCCATTCCTTGCTTCCTTGTAGTTTGATATTCTTTCCCAGTTAGGAGTAACTCTACTAGCAACATGCAATGCCTTATTCTGTTTAACTCTTGTTTCTATGATAGTAGCTAACTTTATATAATTGCTTATGAGATACTGCTTTAACTCCTTCTGCTTGTACCTCTTATTTATGCCCCTAATATTCCAGAAAAGCCAGGTCATTCAGTAAGCTTATTTCCTCCTAAATTTTGGAGGATTAGCTTTGATATTTCTCTGTTCCTCTTCAGTCAAACCTTGGAATCCATTTGATGTTATAATGTCCACAGGGGTTTGGTAATGTTGTGGTGCTGCTGCTTTTATACCTGAACTTGATCCTCTTGCTTTAACCTGTATCCAGCCTCCTTCAGTATTTGATTGAATCACAACCTTTCCTTTGTTTTGGTTGCCTGAATCTTCATTTTGTTCACTCATTGCAGGTTCCTTCTGTTGTTGCTTAGGAATCCACATTGGAACTACTCTTGGCCTTTTGTACTTCTGATATTGCACTGGATTCCCTAGTTGTTTCTGCTTCACACAATCATGACCAATCTTCAAGCATTCAGCGCAAAAATCTGGTTTCCATTCAAACTCAATGGGCTGTTGAAAGTGCCTACCAGACGGATCTTTAACAGTTATTTCAGTAGGGAGCTTTTTTGTCACATTTACCTCAATCAAAATTCTAGCATATGACACTCTAGTTTGTTTAGTGGTACATTGATCAGCAAACAGGGGATTACCTAGAGTACTGGCCATCCTACTCAATGAGTTTATTCCCCAGCAGTTCATCGGAAGCTTAGCGAATTTCACCCATAGTGGAATCTCTGTTAGGAATTCAGCATTGAAGCCAAAATCCGGCGACCATTGCTTGAGAATCACAGGCTTGCTATTAATGGTATAAGGCCCTCCATACAGAATTTCCCTTAGATCATCTAGGTTGAGGACTTTGACGATGTAATAACCATATTCATGCAAGTACAGATCTGGTTTAGCTACGTTATTCCAGTATTGGGAAATATAGCGATACATCTTATTGTAACCTGGTGTTTCTCCAATTACATAAACAATTAGAGCCTTCTTCCATTTTTCCGTCTCATTTTCAACCTCCTCTTTATCTAATTCACCACAAATTGACCGTCCACTACCTCAGGAGCAATATATTGATAATGTCATACCATTTTCTACAGATCTATTCCCCGCAAATAGTTTCACCCAAGATGAACTAATCTTCTCCTCTGCAATTGATTCAGTTCGAGGCTGATTAGTCTCAATTGGGTCAGTGCATGTACTGGTCTCTCTATTGGTCGTCTTCTCCACAGGGTTACTTGAGTTTCCTTGTGTAATTGAAGGATTAGCACTTAGTTCGAGCTTTTTCAATAAACTTGTATGAGTACTAACATTTCCCCCTTCTAGAGATTTGGTCGTGAAAGCTGGCCCAGTTGGGGTTGTAATTGTTTGAGTGTTGCCGCATTCTATAGTATCAGCGATGACTGTAGCACTTACAGAGCTTCCAATTAAAACAAGCAGTGGGTTTTTGAATGGCCTACCTCTCTTCTTTGCCATGGCTGCCAAGGTCGGTGCAGGTTAGCTTAACCTACGCCGAGAGCATAGCTAGAGAGAGAATAGCGGTGTATGTTTGTGTTTCAATTTTCTTGTATTGCTTTGCTCCATAAGCCTGTCCACAGAGAGTACTGGCCATTCCTAGCTGCAAATCACATGTAATAAGAGCTTTTCAGCTAACAAAAACAAAATTAGCATCTACTGCATTTCCTATTCCAACTTGAAGCTATACTTGGGAGACGTGGTTAATGGTTGAAATTGTCATAATATATTTTTCCACTTCTATATCATCCATTTTACTATTAGCATTAGATTATGAGAATTGTCAAACTGATCTTGTATTTTTTCGTGTAATAACAGGGACAAGGTTCTTAACAATGAAGACAACCAACGAGGGACTTCAAGGCACTTAGTATTTTGCTCTTTTGGGATGTATATGCATACAATGGCAATGAAGTATTAGGCATTATATATGTAATTCACATTTTAGTAATGGAAGTATTTAATATCCAACTTAAGAAATTCTTTTGGTGTTTTTAAAATACTATTGGATGCGTTAATATAATTTTGGTCATTATAGTTGCTGAATTAAATAGGTTTCATTGGTGACAAAATCTTATTCAGAAAAGTATTTGTTGCAATATTGATAGTAGTTTTTGTAGCAATTATCATCACCACATTCTCCAGCAGCGAGCTCAGAGTTACCACTGATAGTTAAGTGTTTTGTGGCGACACCAATTTCTACTAAAAGTAACTCTCCTGTAGCGATATGAGAGTTGCTAGTAATAGCTAATTGTTTTTGTGGCGACTTCAGTTGCTACTAAAAGCAACTTCTAGTAGCGAAAAAGTAGTTGTCACTGATAGTTATTTATTTTTGTGGCGACAATTGTCGCTGCTAAATGTCATCTTCAGTGGCGACTTACCCCTGAATCTGTTTGGTGGAACTACCTTTTGTGGCGATTTGGCTTACCTTTTGTAGCGAGAATGTCGCCACAAAATGTCACCATTCTGTGGGGACAACCTGTAGCGTCACAAATAACATTTAGTAATGGACTTACTTGAAGCAAGTCTAGTGTCGCTACTATAAATATTTAGTGGCGACATATGATGATTTTGTAGCGACGAAAGTTGCCGCTAAAAGGCAGATTTCTTGTAGTGTGTCCTCTCGCGTCGCAAGTACTTCTGCGAGCGAGGTAAACTTCTCTACTCTCATGGGAGCGGGCCGTTCACCTCGACAGTATAATAGATGCATCTATGGTTCGTGTTGTTCGACCTCGGCAGTGCACACAGTATTTTGGATAGTGCCGTATGACCACGGCATAAATCGTGCATGATAATACTTGGAGCCCGATTACACTTGATATTATTTTATGGCTTGAGAGGTTATAATTTATTTAATGACATTGATTTGGAGTTAGTAGGTGTTGGTTGGACATTTTTGAAATCTTCTATCAGTTAAAGAATCATTGATTCACTGCTCGCTATTGTGTTATTATTATTATGCACATATTCCATGCTTATTAAGAATTTCTGTGTTTTATTTGTTTTCCCATAGTAAGTGTCAATGTCGAAACCTCATCGCTACTTCTTCGAGGTTAGACGGGATACTTACTGGGTACATGTCGTTTATATACTCACGCTATACTTCTGCACCAATCGTGCAGGGTCTGAGGAGGGTGCATCTCGCAGTTATTTCGGCGGGCACCCCCGTTACCCCGAGGCATAGTGGTGAGCTGCTCTTTGAGGCTGTTCTCCAGCACTTGCACTCTCTCTTTTGTGTTTACTTTATGTCTACTCTATTTCACACATTAGCATAGTGTTTTGTATGTTCTACTAGTTGCTCATACACTTGTGACACCAGGTGCTGGAAACAGGCTAGTAGACACTTGATAGCTTTTGAGTATTTATTTCACCGCACTTGTTCTTTTAATTGCTTGCGCTTTACTTTATTAAAATTTTCACTTCTTATTTACTTAATAAATAAAACTCAACTACTTTGGAATTATTAAAAAGAATAAATACATGGCTAGTTCACTATTGGCTTGCCTAGCGGCGACGTTAGGCGTCATCACGACCTATAGGAGAAATTGGGTCGTGACAACATGGTATCAGAGCACTAGGTTCACGTAGGTCTCACAAGTTAAGAGCAGGCCTAACAGAGTCTTGTAGATCACTGCGGAGACGTCCATACTTATCATCGAGAGGCTTTACGGTGTTGGGAAACTACTCTTTCTTCATCTCCTATCGTGCAGTTGATGTTGTGCTAACTATTTCTCTTATTGTCTCAAAGATGGTGAGAACACGTGCGACAGATGTACCCGACCATGGAGGAGTTTCTTCCTCTGTTGCTAGAGGCCGAGGCAGAGACCGAGGGAGGGCTCCAGCTTGTTCCAGAGGGATGAGGGCGTCCTAGAGGTGCTCCAGTTGTGCCTCCAGTGGAGGATCCTATCATTGAGGAGCACGGCGAGGTGATTGCAGCGGGGCCAGCTCCAGTGGATTTCATGTCCGCGCCAGGATTCCAGGAGGTCATGGGCCGTATATTTCGATTCATGGATTGTATAACTCATGCCGGTTTATTTCCAGCAGACCCAGCCACATCTCAAGCGGGAGGGGAGCAGAGACCTCTACCGCTCAGGCTCCGGGACATGCGGTTTCCGTATATCAGACCCTGAGCGCACTACCCGTAGGCGAAGCTCAGCGAGTCGCAGTAGCTGTACCTGAGCCTAGACCAACTGCGGCCGGTGAGCCGCAGAAGCTATTAGATAGATGGACTAGCCTAAATCCTCCTATCTTTGGAGGTGAGCGACATGAGGACCCCCAAGACTTTATTGATCATTGCAGTGACAGACTGCACAACATGAGGATATTGAAGTCCCACGGGGTGGACTTTACCACCGTTCAGCTGGAGGGCAGGGCCTGTGTATGGTGCCAGTCCTATCTTCTTGGATGGCCAGTAGGTTCTCCTCCCTAGACTTAGGACCAGTTCACATATATCTTTCTGGATAGATATATTCCACCCTCTTAGAGGGAAGAGTTGCAATTTTAGTTTGAGCAGCTTCAACAGGGTCAGATGTCAGTCACTGACTATGAGGCGAGATTCTCTGAGTTGTCTCGCCATGCACTTATGACACTCCCCACCGATGAAGAGAGAGTGCAGAGGTTTGTGGGATGCTTGCACTCTGGTATCCAGGCCGCTATGGACCGAGAAGTTGAGATAGGGACCTCTTACGAGCTAGTTGTGGAGATAGCTCGGAGGATCGAGGGTGTTCGTCAACGGAGCCGATAGCAGATGCTGCTAGACAAGCGGTTTCATTATTCTGGAGGGTTCAGTTGTGCTCCGTCTAGGGGAAGAGGTCAATTTGTGAGGGGTCAGTCTAGCAGGCCTAGATATCCAGCATAACCGCCTTCTCGGGGTGCTCCAGTACAGCCCTATTTCAATGCCATTCCAGAGAGCTCCTATCGCCCACCAGCTATCAGGGTTCCTCCAGTGGGTATCCAGACCGTCAGGGTCAGACTTCTGGTCACCAATCCACTGTTCTGAGGGGTTGTTACGAGTACAGGGATCTTGGTTACATGAAAAGGTTTTGTCCCGGACTTCGAGGCAAGGCAGTACGACAGGGTCATCAGCCTATGATTACAGCACCAGCAGCCGCATCAGCCGTCCGGTAGCCCAAAGGCGGAGGGCCGGCGAGTAGGGGCCATCCTAGAGGTGGAGGCCAGTTAGTTGGCACTCTAGCTAGGTTCTATGCTTTTCCATCTAGACCAGATGCAGTAGCCTCAGATACCGTGTTCACAAGTATTATTTCTGTCTGCGGTAGGGAAGCTTCGGTACTATTTGATCTAGGTTCTACATATTCATATGTTTTATCTCTGTTTGCTCATTTTCTGGATGTTCCTCGTGAGTCCTTGGGTACTCCTGTATATGTGTCCACGCCAGTGGGCGATTCTGTTGTTGTGGATCGGATCTATCAATCCTGTATTGTGACTTTCTGTGGTTATGAGACTAGAGCGGATCTTCTGTTGCTTGATATGACCGGCTTTGAGGTCATTGATGGTAGGCTATAGTCTCGTTTTTTAGTTTCTTATTGCACTCTAACTCACTACACTTTACTTATGTTGAGCTTTAATGGGTAGTATTTTTCACTTATTGCGTGTTTTGTGCCTTGTAGGAAGATTCCGAGTAATGTAGATATTGTGGAGCTAAATCAAATAATTAGAGCTTTGAAGTCTGAGTAAAAGCCCAAGGGATTAAGCCGGGATCACGTTCGGCGGTCGAGGATCACTCCTGGATGTCAAAAATCAAGGAAAAAGCAACACTTTGAGGAAATGCACTAATGCGACGCACCATGCGTAGCACTGTGCGACGCATCAATGCAAATGTGCGTCAGAAATTTGAGAAGTCCAGAGACTTGTAATTTTTGGGTCTGACAGAAAAATACACTAATTCTAGGCATTGTGCGTGGCATTGTACGTAGCATTAGTACAAAATTTTGTCAGACAAGCTGAGTTCAGAGAGTTTACAACCGAGAAAATTGCATTAATGCTGCAAACCATGGGTAGCATGGTGCGACGCATGAAAAGTAATAAGTTTGAAAGTTTCCTATTTCATCTAGGAAAGGGAGGTTTCATCTGGGCACGACCCTACTTGGTATAAATACATGGAAACTCACTTAAACATTAGAAGTGAATTATCTAAAGTTAGATCCCGAACAATTTTCTTGCACCTATCCTATCGAAACCCTATTTTCTCCAAATGATAATTTTCTTTGTGTATTCCTTGTTTCAATTGTCATTAGTCAATACCTTTAGACTCTTAGTTAATTTTGGCTAGAAATCATATAAATCTCAATTGTTGATCAACCTAGATAGAAATGAAGCTAGAAACTATGAGAATACTGTTTAAATCTAATACATGTGGATACGATATTATACTATTCTATATTTGATTAGCGAGCATAATTTAAGTGTCTATATCGAGCTCGTCAAATTTTGGCACTGTTGCCGCGAATTGGCAATCAATAATGTTTGAAATAGTTTGTAGTCCTAATTCAAGATTTTTATTTTATTTTATTTTATTTGTTCCTTTGTACATTTGGTGTTGTTGATTGTGTGCAGGTTACAAGTTTAGGTTAGTGCATGACTTGAGCTTCTTCGAAAGAAGTGCTACCATACGAGCCCGAGATGGAAAAACAACTGCGACAACTGAGGAAGGAAAGAGATCTCACCGAGACATCAGAAAAGGTTGGGCAATCCTCAATCAAAGAACTTATGGCTGGAAACAGTGATGATAATGTAGATTTGGCTGTGAGGGAGGTAGCACAACAACAAGAAAAAAGTTGTATGGGATGTTGAGGAAGCAGCTACTAGAGATGCACAGATTATTTATTAAGAAGAGAGTGCTCGGAGAATTACTCAAAATCAACCCTTGGCTGCAGGACAGTTCGGAAATATAGCTCCCGGAACTGGGAGATCACTAGGCGATTATGCTAGACCGTTCTACAATCAAGGCTTATCAAGTGTTAGACCACCTCCAATTGCAGCTATCAATTTCGAGTTGAAGCAAGGGTGTTTTCAGAGGCTTATAAATATAGCTCCCGGGCCTAGGAGATCACAATTGCTATGTTTAGAGGAAAGATGAACGAAGATCCAAACACACATCTTATGGACTTCGAGGAGATTATGAATACCTTTCAATACAATAGGGTGTCACAAGATGTAGTTTACTTAAGGGCATTCCCTTTTTCGCTCAAAGATAATGCAAAGGAGTGGCTTCAGAGCTTGCCAACGGGATCGGTTAGAACATGGGATGAGATGACCAGAAAGTTTCTTGATAAATATTTCTCCTCAGCTAAGACGGGCAAGTTTAGAAGAGAAATCCATAACTTTTGCCAGAAAGAGATTGAAACTATTTTTGAAGCATGGGAGAGGTTTAAGGAAATTGTTTGAAAGTGTCAACATAGTGGAATTGAACTGTGCTAGGAGAAAACCCCACCTCAAAGAGCTCTAAATTTGACCAACAAGTGAGAGAAATGAAGAAAATGAGCCTAATTCCCGATTTTAAAACACACTGCTCATGTATTTCTTCTTCGCGATCGCGGAAGAGCCATCACGATCGCGAAGGCAAGCTGCCCAGGTCCAGGAAAAAAGGTCATCGCGAACGCGAGGACACATATGCGAACACGAAGGATGACAGGCTTTATCTTCACGAGCGCAGGGTCTAGCTCGCGAATGCGAAGAGGAACAGAGCTCATTCCCCCCAAGATCTTCTCCCTATGTGAATGCTGACCCCTTCACGCGAACGCGAAGGCCACAGGTCCCAGACCTTTGCGAACGTGAGCAAGGGGTCGCGAACATAAAGGGCAAATCTCAACCCTCACATTTTCCTTCTCCGCAAACGTGGTCACAGCCCTCGTGATCACGAAGAAAGAAACCAGAACCAGCACACCAGATTTTTGGACTTAGCTCCGGGCGGTCCGAAACTCACCCGAGCCACCCGAAAACCCCGTCCCAATGCACCAACAAGTTAATTACCATAATACGGACCTGCTCAAACTCTAGAACAACGTAAAACAACATCAAAACTAAGAATCGCACCCCAAAACCAAATTGAATTAAGTTATGAACTTCAAGAGTTTCAACTTACTCTGAACTCACCGAATCATACTTAGACTACTTCGGATGATACCAAATTTTGCGTGGAAGTCATAAATCACCATACGGAACTATTTCCAGGATCAGAATCCCAAACGGACCTCGATAACACCAAAGCCTACTCCAAACCAAACTTAAAGAACTTGAAAACCTTCAATGCACCAACTTTCAATATTAAGCACTGAAACGCTCTCGGGTCATCCGAAACCCAATATGAACACACGCCCAAGTCCAAAATCATTATACGAACCTATTGGGACCATCAAATCCCGGTTCCTAGGTCGTTTACTCAAATCGTCGACTCAAGTCAAACATGGCCATTATGGGCCATTATTAAGGAACTAAGTGTTCTGATTTCAACCCGAACCCTTCCCAACCCAAACCAACCATCCCCAAAAGTCATAAAATAGTTATAGCAAATATGTGGAGTCTAAATTAGGGGAATGGGGACCTAATAAGCAAAACGACCGGTCGAGTCGTTACACTCGATATCACTAGGTTTTGGGGGAAATTGTATATATTAAGCAGCAAAGTTTATTTTATATAGATGTTGAGTATTTGACAGTTTGTTGTTATTTCAGTTATATTGTGCATGTTTTTTAGGCTTACCTAGTCTTAGAGACTAGGTGCCATCATGGCATCCTACAGAGGGGAATTAGGGTCGTGACAAGTTGGTCTAAGAGCTCCAGGTTCATAGGTGTTATGAGTCACAAGCAAGTTTATTAGAGTCGTGCGGATTGGTACAGAGACGTCTGTACTTATCTTCGGGAGGCTATGGAACTTCTAGGAAGAGTTTCACTTCTTTGATTTCGTATCGTGTGAATTTGTCGAAATATAAATCTCTGTCTTTCTATTTTCTCACAGATAGTGAGTACACGCACAACTGGATCTGATGATCAGACACCCGCACCCCCTGCTAGAGCTGCGAGAGGCTGGGGCCAGGGTAGAGGCCAAGGACGGCCATGTGGTGCAGCCAGAGCACCTGCATGAGCTGCTACAGAGGAGCTGCCAGTAGCTCCAGTTGGAGAGCAGGCACTTGAGGCGCCTGCTACTACCCCTGCATTTAAGAGACTTTCGCCCAGTTTTTTTAGCATGTTTGGAACTTTAGCTCAGGCGGTTTGATTCTACTTGATCATGCTGCATCTCAGGCTGGGGAAGGAGCATAGACTCCCACCGCCCGTACCGTAGAGCAGCGGGTCCAGTTTGACCAGGTCAAAGAGGTCATACCAGTATAGTCAGTTGTCCCAGTTCTACCCGAGGTTAGGGCAGCAGCATATGAGGGGTAGCAGCTTAGGATCAAAAGGTACATGAAGTACCACCCTCCTACTTTTAGCGGTTTGGCTTAAGAGGATGCACATGGTTTTCTTGAGTAGTGCCACTGTATCTTCTATACTATGGGTATTGTGGAGTCGAGTCGGGTTGTTTTCACTACGTTCCAGCTTAAGGGGGCGGCTTATCAGTGGTGGAGATCGTATGAGTGGTAGCCTAGCTGAGGCAGCTTCACTCACCTGGCCTTAATTATGAGATATATTCATGAGGGAGTTTGTTCCCTAGAGTCTTAGGGATGCATGGCGTGCAGAGATTGAGCATGGCGTGCACTAGGGTTCTATGACCGTATCGGAGTATGCAGTCCGGTTCAATGATTTGTCCAAACATGCACCAGCTTTAATCTCCATTGTTAGAGAGAGAGTACGTCGATTTATTGAGGGGCTCAACCTTTGTATCAGATTCAACATGGCTCGAGAGTTGGAGATGGACATCCTATACCAGTGGGTAGTGGAGATCGCTAGGATATTGGAGGGTATGTGGGCCTAGGAGAGAGAGGAGAGGGAGGCCAAGAGGCCTCGAGATTCTAGCACTTATAGTGGTGCCCGTGCCCTAGTTGTATCCCGTCATGGTATAGGCTATGTGTGTTGTCCTGTTCATTTAGCACTTCCAACTTCCAGTGGTAATCCGGCTACTCCCAGGCCGTAGGTTTCCCATTATGCACCGCTACTATCTAGTGCACCTCATGCATAGGGTGCTTTCAGCGGTCAGCGTAGAGGTGGGCATAAAATCTGAAAAACCGAATTCCGAACTGAACCGAATTAATTTGGTATTTCGGTTTTGGTTTTTTCGGTATTTCGGTACAAAAGTTTCGGTATTTCGGTAATTCGGTTTGGTATACGGTATTGGGTTTTTGATATTTCGGTATTTCGGTATACCGAAATAGTGCAATGTGTATTGTGCAATGTGTGCAGCATGTTTGCATTTGCTAAGCTTGCACTTGTTCATGTATGGTTGCAATCTGTTCCTTTGGACTTTTGACTCTCTCTCTATCGATCTCTCTCGACCTCGACTCTCTCGCATATGCTGAATTAGCATTGCATTTTTTCACGTCATCATTTTTTCCCCTCATCTCTCTGGCCAGAGAGAACACAAAAGAACAGACACAGAATTTTCTATCCAAAAAAATGGCTATATCATCATCTTCATCGTCCATGCAAGATATCTTGAAGCAACGCAAATACCCATTCATCCTCTCTTTTTTCCTTTTGCTAATCTTCGTTACTTTCCTTTTTATTTCAAACTCCCAGAAATCTTCCATATTCGTTGCCATCGACTTTGCTCAACGTACCTCTCGATCCAAATCATCAATCCCTACTGATAATCCGGACTTGAATACTAACACTATTTCAAACGAAAACGTCCCGCTGGGTAATAATATTACGTTCAACCCTGAGTCTAATGTCTCGCTGGATAATAATTATACGATCAATAATGATTCTGATACATTAATCAGCAATAAATTGGAGACGTTCTCTTATGATTGCAATTTGTTGATGCGATTCATGGAATTCTCCTACTGAGATGTTTATGTAGTAACGAGTAGGAAAACGCTGAAATTGTATCTAAATGATCATCTATTATGTTTTAGCTGGGAGCTCTAGACAGTGAAGATTTGGTTTAAACCGAAACCATACCGAAACCGTACCGAACCAAAATAAGAAATACCGAACCGTACTGAAATATTTTGGTACGGTATTTGGCATACACAATTGATAAACCGAATATCGAAATACCGAACCGAAATTTTTAAATACCGAACTGAAGTACCGAATTCCTACTCCTAGGTCAGCGTAGCGGACCATACCCAAGATAATTCTAGCACCCACACCTCCAAGAGCTTGTTTTGAGTGTGGTGACACTCGTCATATGGTGAAGGGCTGCCCTAGACTCAGGAGGGGTTCACCTCCACAGACTACTTAGGCCTCATGTATTCCACAAGGTCCTCAGGCTTCTCAGACCTAGTTACTACACCAATTGCCACTCCACCTGCACATCCAACTAAAGGTGGAGTTCGGGCAGGTAGAAGTCGCCCTAGAGGGGGAGGTTAGGCCAGATATTATGCTCGTCCTACTAGGACGGAGGCGATTGCATTTGACTCAGTCATCACAGGTATTGTTCTAGTTTGTCATAAAGATGCATCAGTCTTATTTGATCTAGACTCCACTTATTCCTATGTATCATCTTACTTTGCTCCATATTTGGGTATATCCCATGATCTTTTTAGTGCTCCTGTCTATGTGTCCACGTTTGTAGGAGATTCCATTGTTGTTAACCGTGTGTATCTGTCATGTTTTAGTTGTTCTAGGTGGTTTTGAGACCAGAGCCGACCTATTGTTTCTCAGTATGGTAGATTTTGATGTTATTTGGGAATGGATTGGTTGTCTCCCTATCATGCTATTCTTGATTGTCACGCCAAGATGGTGATGTTGTCTATGCCAGGTTTGTCGCGGTTGGAGTGGAGGGGTACTTTGGATTATGTTCCTAGCATGGTGGCGTCTTTCCTTAAGGCACAACGAATGGTTGGGAAGGGGTGTGAGGCATATCTAGCCTTTGTGAGAGATGATAGTACTGATACTCCTACTGTTGAGTCAATTCTAGCAGTGAGGGACTATCGATTGTGGTATTGATTTATTGTCGGGCACTCAACCCATTTCTATTCCACCATATCGTATGGCCCCAATAGAGTTGAAGGAGTTAAAGGGGCAGTTGCAGGAGTTGCTTGATAAAGGCTTCATTCAGCCCAGTGTGTCATCTTAGGTGCTCCGATCTTGTTTGTAAAGAAAAAGGACGGTTTTATGCACATGTGTATTGACTACCGCTAGTTGGACAAGGTTACAGTGAAGAATAGGTATCCATCTCCACGCATTGATGACCTATTTGATAAGTTACAGGGTGCCAGGGTGTTTTCAAAAATTGACTTGCCTTCAGGCTATCATCAGTTTAAGATTCGGGAGCTGGATATTCTGAAGACTACCTTCAGGACTCGGTATGGTCATTAAGTGTTCCTTGTGATGTTGTTTTGGGCTGACCAACGCCCCTGAAACATTCATGCACTTGATGAACAATGTATTCCAGCCCTATCTTGACTCATTCGTCATTGTGTTTATTGACGACATATTAGTGTGCGCCCGGAGCCAAGAGGTTCATGAGTAGCACCTGAGGATCGTGCTCCAACCTTGAAAGAAAAGAAGTTGTATGCAAAAATTTTGAAGTGTGAATTCTGGCTTGATTCAGTGGCATTTTTGGGTCATATAGTGTCGAGTGAAGGGATCAAGGTAGATGCGAAGAAGATTGAAGCAGTGAAGAGTTGGCCAGACCATCTTTAGCGACTAAGATCTGGAATTTTCTTGGTTTTGCAAGGTATTATCTCTGATTCGTAGAGGGTTTCTCATTTATTGCCGCACCTATGACCAGATTGGCCCAGAAGGATGCTCCGTTCAGATGGACTGAGGAGTGTAAGGAGAGTTTTCAAAAGCTCAAGACTGTTTTGACTATAGCCACAGTGTTGTTGTTGCCTACAGGTTCGAGGTCTTATACTGTATACTGTGATGCCTCGTATATTGGTCGCGGCGCGGTATTGATGCAAGACGGTAGGGTGATTGCCTACTCGTCTAGATAGCTGAATGTGTGTGAGAAGAACTATCTTGTCTATGACCTTGACTTTGCAGCTATTGTTCATGCCTTGTAGATTTGGCGGAACTATTTGTACGGTGTCCCTTGTGAGGTCTATACCGACCATGAAGTCTACAACATCTGTTCAAACAGAAGGATCTTAACTTGCATCAGCGGAGATGGTTAGAGTTGCTTAAGGACTAAGATATCACCATTCTATATCATCCCAGGAAGGCCAATGTGGTGGCCGATGCCTTGAGTCGAAAGGCGGAGAAAATGGGCAGTTTAGCATATCTACTAGCAGCGGAGAGGCCATTCGCATTGGATGTTCACGTCTTGGCCAACCAATTTGTTAGATTGGATGTTTCGGAGTCGAGACGAGTTTTGGCTTGTGTGATTTCTCGGTCTTCCTTATATGATCGTATCAGAGAGCGTCAGTATGCCAACCCCCATCTTCTTGTCCTCAATGACACAAATCAGCACGGTGATGCCAAGGAAGTCACTATCAGGGAAGACGGCGTGTTACGAATGCAGGGTAGCCTATGTGTGCCTAATGTAGATGGTTTGCATGAGTTGATTCTTTAGAAGGCCCACAGTTCGTGATATTCCATTCACCCCAGTGCCATAAAGATTTATCAGGACTTGAGGCAGCACTATTGGTGGAGGAGGCTGAAGAAGGACATAGTGGAGTATGTAGCTTGGTGCCTAAATTGTCAGCAGGTGAAGTATGAGCATCAACGACCAGGTGGATTGCTTTAGAGGCTAGAGATTCCAAAGTGGAAATAGGAGCGGGTTACTATGGATTTTGATGTTGGACTCCCGCAAGCTTAGATGAAGTTCGATGCAGTATGGGTGATTGTAGATAGGTTGATCAAGTCGGCTAATTTCATTCTAGTGGTGACTACTTATTCTTCAGAGCAGCTAGCTCAGGTCTATATTCGCAAGATCGTTAGGCTTTATGGCATGTCGATATCGATCATTCTGATCGGGGTACGACGCTTACATCACGGTTCTGGAGGGCCATACAGCGAGAGTTAGGCACGCGTGTTGAGTTGAGTACACCAGTTCACCTCAGACGGACGGACAGTTCGAGCGCACTATTCAGATATTGGAGGATATGCTCCGTCCATGTGTGATGGAGTTTGGGGCTTCTTAGGATTAGTTCTTGCCGCTTGCAGAGTTTGCCTACAATAGCTACCAGTCGAGAATTCAGATGGCTCCGTATGAGGCCTCATATGGGAGGCGGTGTCGGTCTCCGATGGGTTGGTTTGAGCCGGGTGAGTCTAGACTATTGGGTACAGACTTGGTTCGGGATGCTTTGGAAAAGGTTAAATTGATTCATGATCGACTTCTCACAACCCAATCTAGATAGAAGAGTTATGAGGATCGTAAGGTTCGCGACGTTGCATTCATGGTTGGGGAGCGGGTCTTGCTCCATATTTCTCCCATGAAGGGTGTTATGAGGTTCAGGAAGAAGGGCAAGTTGAGCCCTAAGTATGTTGGACCTTTTGAGATTCTTGAGTGGATTGGAGAGGTGGCCTACAAGCTTGCACTGCCACCTAGACTAGTTGTAGTTCATCCAGTATTCCATGTTTCCATGCTCCGAAAGTATCATGTTGATCCGTCTCATATGTTAGACTTCAGCTCAGTCCAATTGGATAGGGATTTGTCTTATGTTGAGGAGCCGATGGCCATTTTGGACAGGCAGGTCCGAAAGTTGTGGCCGAAGAACATTGCTTAACTGAAAGTTCAGTGGAGGGATCAACTAGTCAAGGAGGGGACTTGGGAGACCAAGCAGGATATGCGTAGCCATTATCCTCATCTTTTCACCACTTCAAGTATGTCTCTATACTAGTTCGAGGACGAACGTTTGTTCCAAGAGGGGGGATGTAACGACCCGGCCCGGTCATTTTGAGTTTTTCAGCCCTGATCCCATATATACTACCTCCTATGTAATATTGTGATTACTTTACTTGCCGGGGGTATTTGGTTTTGGTTTCAGAATGAAATAGGACACATAGTCTATAAGTTGGAGTCTTAAGTTGAAAGAGTTGAACATAGTTTAACTGTTATGTAGACGACTCCGTAATGGAGTTTTGGTAGTCCTAGTAGCTCTGTATAGTGATTTTGGACTTAGGAGCGTGTCCGGATGTTGATTTGGAGGTCCGTAGGTCATTTCAGCGTGAATTGGCGAAATTAGAAAGTTGAAGGTTTGGAAGATTGGGAAGTTTGGCCGGGAGTTGACTTTATTTATATCGGGGTCGGATTCTAATTCTGGAAGTTGGAATAGGTCCTTCATGTCATTTTCGACTTGTGTGCAAAATTTGAGGTCCATTGGAGTTGTTTTTGTATGAATCAGCATTAGTTTCGGAATTGAGAAGTTCATAGTTTCATATGCTTGAAATGGATTGCGATTCTTATAATCGATGTCGGTTTTTATGCGATATTTTGCCTCAAGTAGGTTCATTGTGTGTTTGGGACTTGTTGGTATATTCGGACGGGGTCTTGGGGGCCCTGGGTGTGATTCGGATTGAATGCGGAACAATTTTGGACTTAGCCTCATTATTGAAGTCCAGGCCTGCTGGTGTCATCGCACCTGCGGAGGGATTGACTGCAGGTGCGGAATCGTGGGTGCGGACACCTAGGCACATGTGCGTATACGCAGGCGCGGACCAGCTTGCACATAAGCGGAATTGGAGAAGGAGGCTTTGGGCAGGACCGCAGGTGCGGTCTCCTTCTCCGCAAAAGCGGGCGTGCAGGTGCGAGCCATTGTCCGCAGAAGCAAAACCTTAGAGTTTAAGTTGGAACCGCACTTGTGATGGATTTTCTGTAGGTGCAGCGTCGCAGGTCCAACCCCAGGCGCGCAGAAGCGAGGATCGTTGGGTAGAGAAGTTCTAGTTCAAAGGTTGAGTTTCATAATCCATTTTTGAACCTAGAGAGCTCGGTGTGTGGTAATTTGTTCGGGAGGTTTTCAAGGAAAACATTGGGGATAAGAAATCCTAACTCGATTTGGTTAAATTACACCAATGTATTATTGTTTTCATCATTTAATTAGTGTTTTAAGTTGGAAACTTGGGGAAAATTTTGTGAAACTTCTTAGGCTAAAATTTGGGGATTAGAAAGGTGATTTGAGGTCGGTTTTGAGTAAATCCTGTATGGTTGGACTCGTTATCGAATGAGTGTCCGAATTTTATAATTTTGGTCGGGTTCCAAGACGCTGGTCCGAGTTGACTTTTTGAGTTGACTTTTTATTTCATTGCAAAGATTATAATTCTATTGTTCGAAATAGTTTCCTATAGTTATTGTTCATAGTATGAAGTTATTTTGGATAGATTCGAGCCGTTCGGAGTTGGATGTAGGGAAAGTCCTACTAATAGATTGAGTTAGCGTGTTTTGAGGTAAGTGTGTTGTCTAACCTTGTGTGGGGGAAATTCCTCGTAGAATTGGTGTTGTTTGCGATAATTGTAATGTTTGGAAGCCGTGTATGCAAGGTGACGAGTGTGTGCACGGACTAAATGTGGAAATTTACCGGTTTTAGCTATGTAGATTCCTTTCATGCCTTAATTGAGTTATCTTAAGATGTTATATTCATCATCATTAATCTATTTTACATGTTCTACTTGTCTTATCTCTTACTTGCTAATTGCTCTACATGTTTACTTGAAGTTCTTGTTTCCTTTATTCCGTATTCATTATTTAGCCGTGGAACTCTTTACTTGAAGTTGTTATTCGTGGAATATTTGGTTGTTGAAATTGGTATTGAGTTATAAAGGCCGTGATTCACATTGAAGCATGGTGTTAAGTTATGAAATACAATTAAAAATTAAAAAGATTTTTGGCATACACACAAAGTTTATGTCAGTGTAACAAGAGTAACAAATCCTTAATCTTAACTATTTGGTCTCGCCTATGTGAAATCTTTTTGCTTCATCTTTTTCTACTTTTAACCAAATCATGCATATGTCTTCCTAAATTGAAAATTTGCAAAATATCATAGACGCTTGCATGTTCAAACTCACTAAATTGCACTAAACACGTATTCATTGACCATGTTGCTCTATTTAAACGTGTTAATTCAATTAGCTAGTACTACCAAAATAAGGTGGGAAAATTATTAGTTAACGGTGACCATTATATATTCCAACAAATGGTAGAGTTTTCTTACTTTGACAAGCCCTCACATGGCTACAAGCACTTCTTTGGGATGAATCTGCATCTTGACCGGACCCACCCTGTCCCTTGTCCAACTTTCTTCTAGCTATGCTCCTGCCTATATTCACACCTACTATTAAATTCAAAATTAACCATTTCGGCTGCCGAATTCATTCTCCTCTTAGCCTATTAATTAAATTTGGCTCTACCCTATGAGATAATACTAATAAAGGTGCCTTAAATTAATCAAATTTAACGGCCACGACTCGTGACCGAATAACATCATTATCACCTAAGCTTAAATTATTGTGTTGAGTTATTCACTTTCGGTTGTTATGGTTGAGACTCTTGTGTATATTGTGGTTGAGCCATGGGCTCTTTACTGTGTAAACACTGTTATTATTGGTTTCATTAGCAAGTTGTGTTGTTGGGCACTTGAGGAGCGATTTGTGATACGTTGTGATATTGATACGCATGCGGTGGTATAAAGTTTTGGGGTTGAGACGCATGCGGATAAGGTGGGCTTGATACACGTGGCTAGTAGGGGAACTACTTGAAGTCATGCATTGTGAGAAGGTGGACTAAAACGCGGGATGCTATTTCGGAAAATAATTTTCAAAACTAAATGTAAGGCTCCCGCAGTGATATAAAGAAAGATTGTGAATTGTTCTTGTGATCTGAAATTACGAGGCGGTACCTCGGTAGTGACTCTTGTTGGTATTGCTCTATTATTGCACTTGTCTTCGGTTGTTTTGTTTCTTTAGCATATCATCCCTTGCTTTCTATGTGTTGCATTCTTTGCTTTAGTTTCGTGTAGTTAACCTTGATATGTTAATTGTCGTTTCAAATTCATTGCTTTCAATACTACACTACCATACACTTGTATAGCTTTTCTTATTTATTCCAGTAGGCCTTGACCTGACCTCGTCACTACTCTATCGAGGTTAGGCTTGGCATTTACTAGGTACCGTTATGGTGTATTCATGCTACACTTCTGCACATCTTTTGCGTAGGTACCTCCTACCAGTCCAGGCATCAGTGAGCTGACTTCGTACTCTGATACTTCAAGGTAATCCTGCGGGCGTCCGTAAGCCTCGGAGACACCTTCTATCTATTTCTATATTTTCCTTCTTTTATTAGACTCAGTTGTATAGGGATAACTATGATACCGTACTCGATATCACCAGGTTTTGGGGGAAATTGTATATGTTGAGCAGCGAAGTTTATCTTATATAGATGTTGAGTGTTTGAGAGTTTGTTGTTATTTCGGTTATATTCTGCATGTTTGTTAAGCTTACCTAGTATTAGAGACTAGGTGCCATCACGACATCCTACGGAGAGGAATTGGGGTCGTGACATACCCGCTTGACGTTCGCAGGCCTCAGAGTCACCATCTTACTTCATTATGCTACTGTTAAATTGTAATTCAAACCAGCATTGTGCTTAGAAATTCTAGTGTGTTTTAGTAGTGCTTATGACTCCGTACTACCGGTTTTGGAAAAACGCGTAAGTATTGGCCACTTGCGGCTATGTATGACATTTAGTGATTTATGATAAATGATTAAATAGTTCAATTCTTTTATTAAATGAACATGTGTTAGGCATACTTAGTCTTAGAGACTATGTACCATTACGACATCCTAAGATGGGTAATTGGCGTCGTGACATGGCTAAACTCAGTTGGTCTTTGATGACAGACTTCATCAATGATGCAACATGTTTAATTTTCATTATTCAATTGCTCTATAATAAACAAAGGAAAATAAACGGACTTAATTAATTTGGTTTCTTTTTAGAGGAATACTCTGTCAAGCCGAACTATGAATACTTCTAGTCACCAATAACATTTATGAGATCATTTTTCGTACTTGCTCACTAAAAATGGACAGATATTCCGATGTGAAGCTGTTATCACAAAAAATTAACTAATAGTGTAATATTTTTTACCTATCGGCGTATATAACTTTAATGTTGGTGGACAAATTGGCTGAGTTTCGTGGCGACTTTTCTTGTTATAGATGGGTAGCCTCCGTCGAAAACTTGAAAAAATTACCATCGTCTTTTTATGAATGGGCGGCCGTCGAAAAGTTATATCCGAAAACTGTTCGACAGCCTCTCCGTTTAAAAATATTATGGGTTTGTAGAAAATATTTGACCATTTTTGGCCGCCGCTTCGCAAAATTTGTGCAACTTTAGATACCTCTGAATTCAATTTCTCAGAATTTACCTCTCATTAACTTGAGAGGAAGTGTTGAAATTAAATTGTGATAAGGACAAGGTAGATGAGGTTTGGCACGAAATGATTAACTCATTACAGTTATCTTTTATAATAATCATTTTCTATGACAATATTTTACTGTAACGACCAAATTTTCTTTGGAATAATTTTTTCTTTTTGTATAATATATGTTCTTAAAACAACACTTTATGACAACAGCCAAAATTTGTTAGAACGAACGAAGCTGTTATAGAAAGGTTTGATTACGCTATTAAAGTCAAGTAGCATCACCATTGTTCGAAAAACACCGTTTAAGGTAAAAAGAGGCGACAGATGTATATTTTATGTATTATCCATATATATAACAAGTTTATAACTGTGTATAATCAATGTATAATTTATATATACCGACTAAAAAAATAGTGATTCCGACGGTAATTTATTTAAAACCCAAAATTTTATTCTTTTTCTTTAGGGAAAAGGGCCAATTTGGCGACCCAAAGGGGTCACCACCTGTATTCCTACTCCCTCTGTACTTCTGAGGCCCTGGAAAGCTTACTTGGGGGTTGCCTCGACTTGTATGCGCAGCCCGGGCGCGTAACCGGAAAGTTTATATGTGAATTTGTGAGAAAAATAATAAACTTTGATGTTTTAAATTGATCGAGTTTGACTTTGGTCAACATTTTGGACAAACGGTCCCGGACTCGTGGTTTGACAGTCCCAGAGGGGTCCGTAGGAAACTTTGGGACTTGGGTGTGTGCTCGGAATCAAATTCCGAGGTTCCAAGTCCGAGAAATGAATTATTGTGTGAAATTATTTTCTGAAAATAATTAAAAAATTTGAAGTGTTATTTGTTTAGAAGACTGTGCTGTTGGGCTCGTATTTTGGTTCCGACGCCCGGCACAAGTCTTAAATATGAGTTAAGCAATTGCTGTGAAGTTTGGTTTGATTTGGACGTCATTTGACGTGTTTTGAGCTAGCAACAGTAAAATTTGATGTTTCATGGAAATTGGAAGGAAATCATGGGTCTTGAGGCCTAATTCGATGTTGTTTTGGCGATTTGATCGCACGGATGAGTCCGTAGGATGTTTTTGGAGTTGTGTGTATGTTTGGTTTGGAGCCCCGAGGGCTCGGATGAGTTTTGAGTGGGTCCCGGGAGGGTTTTAGACTTAAAAGCATCAGAAATTGCAGGTCCAGGTGTTGCAGGCCCCCAGCGCGGCCGCGATCATTTCTGCGCGGTCCGCGCTGGAAACCGCACGGCCGCGGTGCATTTCTGCGCGGTCCGCGTGGCTAGGTTCAGAGGGCCAGTGAACTATAGGTCAACCAGCGCGGCCGCTCACCAAATCAGTGCGGTCCACGCTGGATAGGTTCAGAGAGTCGTTTTCCCTCCCTTCCTCGGCGCGGCCGCGGGGCATTTTTGCGCGGTCCGCGCCAGTCCTTCACCAAAGTATATAAATCTGAGATTTTCAGTCATTTTGCACTTTTTCAAAACCCAAAACATAACAGGCGATTTTCCAAACGATTCTTCTCCTTCAAAACGATTGGTAAGTGATTTCTAACTTATTTTCCTTGCTTCTTAACATCTTTAAACATAATTTCAACTTCAAAACAAAGATTTTAATGGGGGAATTTGGGAATTTAGGGTAGAACTAGGGTTTCAAAATTTGGGGGTTTTGGAACTCAATTTGAGGTCCGATTCCAAAATAACTTATATATCTGAGTTCATAGGGGAATGGGTAGTCGGGTTTTGGTTCGAACCTCGGGTTTTGACCACGTGGGCCCGGGGGCATTTGGGTATTTTTGAACAAACTTTGGGAAATTCACTTTTCATGCATTCAAATTTATTAGATTAGCCTTTGTTGATACACTCAAGTAATTTGTGACTAGATTCGAGCGGTTTGTGGTGAATTCGAAGGGTAAAGCTATACTAGAGGATTGAGTTGAGTTTGGAGCATTTGAGGTAAGTGTTTGGTCTAACCCTAGCTTGAGGGAATAGGAGTAGAGTCTTATTTGTTAATTGTTATTTGTCGAGTACGGTGTATAGGCATGGTGACGAGTATCTATACACTGGTGTTGAGCATGACCGCGAGTCCTGAATTGCTATATTATCGAATTCTTAATTGTTGTTTACAAGGACTTGGTTGGAAATCTTTAACACTGAGCTTTGATTTAATTGTGTTAAGTAGAAATTGAGTAAGTTTGGTTATAGCTGGATTCTCCCTTGCCGGGATAGTTTATTGTATTATCTTGTTCCCTTACCGGAATAGTTTATTACATTATCTTGTTCCCTTGCCGGGATAGTTTATTATATTATCTTGTTCCCTTGCCGGGATAGTTTATTATAACATTTTTCTCCCTTGCCGGGATTATTTTGTGTATTGTGATATTATGAAATAGGATCGTGTGGCACGCCGACCACGAGATACTATGAAATGGGAGAGAGTGGTACGCCTACCACGAGATACTATGAAATGGGAGCGAGTGGTACGCCTACCACGTGATATTATGAAATGGGAGCGCGAAATGGGAGCGAGTGGTACGCCTACCACGTGATATTATGAAATGGGAGCGAGTGGTACGCCTACCACGTGATATTGTGAAATGGGAGCGAGTGGTATGCCTACCACGTGATATTATGAGAAATGGGATCGAGTTGCACGCCTGCAACAAGAGGAAATTAAAACAAGTGAAAGTGGTTTGTTTTCCCTTATTCTGTGTTAGAAGAAATCAGATGTAGTTTCTTTTGTTATTCCTGATATTCCGTTTTATCTGCTACCCCATAAGCATGTTCCCCTCCCAGTTTTAATTGTCTACTTTCCGCAATTATTTTGTTGTACTTGTATATATATCTGCACAGGTTTATCTGGTAGTGTTGTCTAGCCTCGTCACTAGTTCGCCGGGGTTAGGCCAGGCACTTACCAGCACATGGGGTCGGTTGTGCTGATGCTACACTCTGTGCATCTTTTTGCACAAATCCAGGTGTTGGAGCAACATTTGAGTAGCAGTAGCATTCTGGGAGCGAGCTTTCAGTCCAGGGACATTCGAGGTAGCCCTGATGACGTCCGCAGGCCCGGAGTCCTTTTCTATTTTAGTCAGTTTGTTGTCATTTGTACCGAAGCAGACAGTTCTATGTTTCATTCAAACCTTGTGTTTAGTATTCTCTAGTCGTTCGTGAGTATTGTGACACCAGTCTTGGGTAGAGGTTTTTGTTAAACTTTCGCATTTCTTTCGGTTAATCATATTTGAGACTTCCGTTTTATCATATTATGTTTTGTTTTCATTAAATGGACGATAATTGCTAAAAGAAGTAAATTGAGTTGGCTTGCCTAGCTCCTATTAGTAGGCGCCATCACGGCTCTCGAGAGTGGGAAATCCGGGTCGTGACAGCCAAATATATCCCTCTACTTTTAAATATTGTCTGCATTTAACCTCTGTTACACTATCGGGCCAAATTTACCCCTACCGTTATACTATCGGGCCAAATTACCACTACAATCAGCAAACTTTTAAAAGTACCCCTTGATCTGTTAAGTAATCCAAAATCTCCCAAATTTCTTTTATTTAAATCACTTGTTGTTCTTCTTGGTCGACTATTTTAATTTCAAAACCTACTATTGATGTGAATGATAAAGTTACTAGACTATACCAATGCACCCATTTCTCTTTTTGTAATAAATAAAATTAGCTTAAAGTTTTATTTATTTTTCAATCATATACATACCGTACAAATTAGTGGGTCTATTTATTGTGTATTATATGCAGCTGATCATCATGTATTTATATGTATATTCAAATATATTTTGTTATTGCCTGATTAGTACAGAGTTCGATTGACTAACTTAAGAGTGCAAAATGTGTTGGCACTTAATTAAAACAAAGTTCAATTAGACAATGTAAAGTCTCCGAGGAACTTTAACTTCAATCACTAATACTTGCAAAGTCTTCATACATTTGGTGCAACGAATTCACTAAAATTGGGATGTGTAAATACTTTTAGAATTTGGAAAAACTATCTAATTTAGATTTTTCAATTGACTATACTTTGTTTATTCATTTGTATTATTTAATATTTTTTCTCTAATTCAGAAAGCAGGTAAATGCCAATTATTTCAAAAATAGTGGACCAAGAAGAACAACAAGTGATTTAAATAAAAGGAATTTGGGAGATTTTAGATTACTTAACAGATCAAGGGGTACTTTTAACAGTTTGCTGATTGTAGGAGTAAATTTAGCTCGATAGTATAATGGTAAGGATAAATTTGGCCCGATAGTATAACGAGGTCAAATATAGACAATATATGAAAGTATAGGAGTATATTTGGCCCTTTTCCATTTTCTTTAGGCGAAATACATAAACGGCCCCTTTAAGTTGTCCCTAACGATCAGACAAACACCTCAACTGACCATTTTACCATTTAGACACTTAATAGGCTACTAAGTGTATTAAGTAAACACCCGAGCGCAGCTAAACATATGCGTGAGTTGCACTTGCTAATGATGTATTAAATGAACCAATTGAATAATGACACGTGTAATTTGTGTAATTTTGTAACAAATATTTGACACATCTATATATAATTAACAAAAACATACATTTAAACAAGAAAAATAAAACTTTTCCAAACCAACGCCCCCTCCCCCCCCTCCTGTAATGACCCGACCGGTCGTTTTGAGTTCTAGCGCTTCGTTCAGCATCCTGAGGCCAAGAGCAGCTTCATTTCAGGTATTATAACTTGTACGCGTGGTCGGAATTAAGTTCCGAGAAGTTTAGAGTTGATTTAGGAAGAGGATTCTCATTTCAGAAGCTTAAAGATGAAAGAACGAACTAGGATTGGATCTTTGAGCAAACGACCTCGGAATCAGGATCTGAAGGTTCCAGCAGATTCGTATGATGATTTCGGACTTGGGCATATGCCCGGTTCGGGTTTTGGATAACCCGGGAGTGTTTTAGCGCCATTGTGGAAGTTAGCATTTTAGAAAAAATTTCATAAGTTTGGCTTGAAGCACATTTCAGTGTTATCGATGTCCGTTTAGGATTCCGAGACTGTGAATAGCTTTGTATGGTGATTCTGGAGTTGGGAGCGCGATCGGAAGTGAATTCGGAGGTCCGTAGGTCATTTTTGGAGTCGTTTGGCTAAAAATAGAAATTTGAAGGTTTTTGAGAAGTTTGACCGGAAGTGGACTTTTTGATATCGGGGTCGGAATCCGATTCCGAAAGTTGGAGTAGGTCCGTAATGTCAAATACAACTTGTGTGCAAAATTTGAGGTCAATCGGACATGATTTGATAGGTTTAAACATCGGAAGTACAAGTTGGAAAGTTCAAAGTTCATAAAGCTTGAATCGGGGTGTAATTCATGGTTTTAGCGGTGTTTGATATGATTTGAGGCCTCGAGCAAGTCCGTAATGTGTTTTGGGGTTGGTTGGTAGGTTTGGTTGAGGTCCCGGGGGGTCTCGGGTGGATTCCGGGTGGTTGATGGATCGAAAATGGATTTTTGGGAAGGCTGAGGTTTGCTGGTTGCTGGCATTTCCGCTTGGGACCACAGAAGCGGCCCTGCAGAGGCGGTAGAGGGAGCCGCAGAAGCGGATTTGTTCAAAGGTTCGTGGACCGCAGATGCGGTCAAGGTTCCGCAGAAGCGGGACCGCATCTGCGGAAGTGGGCATCGAAGAAGCGAAAAGGGAGCGGCCAGGATGGATCGCAGAAGCGGCTGTTGACCGCACCTGCGGAACCGCAGAAGCGGTCCAGGGTCCGCAGGTGCAGAAATGACTGGAGCAGTGAGGTCTTTAAAATTCGGGGTTGAGTTCATTTCAACCCCATTTTTCTTCCATTGGAGTCGATGGGGAGCAGCTTGGAGTTGCCATTTTCGTCACTCATCATGAGGTAAGTAACTTAAGCTAGCTTTGAGTCAAATACAAGGTTTATACATGGATTTGAGCCTGAAAATTGTAGAAAAACTTGGGGTTTGAGGGAAAACCTAGAAAATTATTGTTCTTGGAATTTAACCACGATTTCGGGTATGGAATCTAGAGAAAATTATATATTTGAGTTCCTAAGGTCATGGGCCAAGTTTATCTTCGAAAAATTTCGGATTCCGGGCACGTAGGCCCGAAGGCATTTTTGTCAACTTTCCAATCGGGGTTAGGAATTGTTATAAATTGGATTATAATGAGTACCTTAGCATATATTAATGGATTTGTATAACCATTGGCTAGTTTTGGAGCATTGTCCGTTGGTTCAAGCCTTCGGAAGAATGTAGAATGCCGGTCATGGGTCTTCGGAGCGAGGTGAGTCTCCTTTCTAACCTTGTGAGAGGGAATTGTCCCCTTAGGTAAGTTAATTGGTTATGTGCTCCTACTTGTGGGGGCTACGTACGCACGAGGTGACGAGAGTCCGTGCGTAGCTACTATTATGCAACTGTCCGGGTAGTCTAGGACCCCAAAAGCGTGCTATACTTGGGATATTTGCAATCTTATTGACATTTGAATTGTTAAAATCAAATTGAACTCGTAAATGAATTTCAAAAAGGATTAGACTTCATTTTCTTAAATTGTTAAAAGAGGATTTGATTTTTATTTGATAAGATGTTCCCCGATAATTCTTAATTTGATTGTTTGAGCATGTATTCCTGTGTGTACCTGCGTCGCATGGATGATTCGCGAGTAGGGTATTTGTTTACTTTATGTTGACCGCGTCGCATGGATGATTCGCGAGTGGGGGAAATAGATGCATCTATTGGTTCGAGCCGTTCGACCCTCGGCAGTGCACAGTTTATATTTCTGTTGGATCAGGTCGTCGCCTCGGCGTGATATGCGCACGTTTATATTGCTTACTTGAAATACTTGATGTTGATATTGCCTTTTGGCCTGACATAAATTGCTGAAGATAAATGGAAAGAAATCCTGAAAATCCTTTGTTATTTGTTAAAGGTGGTTACCTGTTTTACAACTTTGTGAACTAGAGCATGCTATATAAATCCATGACTTCCACACATTTTAGTATATTATTACTGGACCATTAGTAAGTTGCAAAGTTGGCCATCTCGTCTCTACTTCTTCGAGATTAGGCGGGATACTCATTGGGTACACGTTGTTTTCATACTCATACTACACTTGTTGTGCATTTTTGTTGCACAGGTTTATCGTGTGGCTTAGCGGCATAGCGGCATAACGGCGCAGAAACTAGGTGAGTTGTACTTCCTCGAGGTGGTTCCGCAACTAGTATAGTCTCTCTCTGGATTTTCATTATTTTTCTGTCCAATTGTATTCCGGACAGTTATTGCACTTACTGATTCCTCTTAGAAAATCTGCTCATGTACTTGTGACACCGGGTTCTGGGGTGTATTTGGATTTGTTCGGAAATTTTAAAGGTTGTTTAATATATTTCATTACTCATTCGTAGGAATATACTGAGTATCGTTTTAAATGTAATAAAGAAGTGTTTTCGAAATCATTAAAATAAGAATTTAATTAAGTATTTTAGTTGGCTGGCCTGACAGCGGTGTCCGGCGCCACCACGACCCTTAGTAGATTTTGGGTCGTGACCCCCCCCCCCCC